>NC_039368.1:81416111-81498463 GCF_003573695.1 Papaver somniferum
AAAAGTCATGATGTGTCAACAAAAAAAATGTCATGGTGCGTCGAAACCAAAAAAAAAAGTCATGGTGATGGGTGCAACGTCCGTCCATACTAAAATTATAACGGAGATTGTAACGTTCGTCCGTACTAAAATTTCATGGACGTTAAATGCTGACTCACGAAATAGCCGGTTTAAAATTTTAATATCTGGTAACGGCTAGTTTCCTTTTTCTATCCCTCTTGAATTAAATTAAGCCACTCTCTCTTTCCAAACAAACATAAAAGGAAAAATAAAATCCCATCGGAGTCTATCTCAATTTCAATTCTTTCTCTGTTGTTTCTTCTTCCCCAATTCTCTCCTCCTTCAAGATTTGTAGGGGTTTCAACTTCAACTTACACAGAGAAAGAAAGAAGGAAACTTTCACCAAATCAAAAGGTTCTGAATCTGATTAGTTCTCTGCTAATTTATAACAATCAATCTCAGAATTCAACTAGTTCTACTAGTCTATTTTTATATTTTCTCAATCTATTCTTCTTCTTCTTCTCCTATAAGAAGCGTGATTGAAGATTTCTACATACAGAGAGAAAGAAAGTTGGATCATCAAAGAGTCTGATTAGTTCTACTGCTTTATTTCTATCTATCTATAACAAAGTAAGCACCTTTATCTAATTTGGGAATGAGGGTTTTAATTTATTTGTACTGATAATTACTCTAAATGTCGAATTTAGTAGTTTTAATTCTTGATTTCCAGTTTTTAATTTATTTGTATTGATTTTTTTTCCCCAAATTGAAAATTAGGGTTCTAATTTAGTTCTACTGTGAATTGCTTTCAGATTGATTAGGAAAGTGTTTTCTCTGATATACCCTACCTCATCCAAATTGGGAGTTAGGGTTTCAGTTTATTTGTACTGCGAATTACTCATAATTTTTGATTCTTGTATATGGGGTAGTTGGTTCTACACTGGGTCTAGTTCTAACTATGGTTGATTCTTGATGAACAGGTACTGTAATCTTATATATATTCTTATTCAAAATGAATGATCTTATGACCAAATCATTCGCAAACTATGTTGATCTAAAGAAAGCAGCATTGAAAGATTTAGAAGCTGGTCCTGATTTTGATAATGTTGAGATGTCTGGAAATCCTCAAATGGATCCCAACTTTAGTGACTTCTTAGCTGAAGCAGAGAAAGTGAAAGAGGAGATGTCTTTGATTAGAGAAATATTGGGTACAATTCAGGAAGCCCATGAGGAGAGCAAGTCCTTGCACAAATCTGATGCTCTCAAGGCTGTTAGACACCGCATCAATACTGATATCTTGAATGTTTTGAAGAAGGCGAAGATTATTCGGTCTCGCATTGAGGATCTGGACAGGGCTACTATTGCTAATCGAAGGTTGTCAGGTTATGCAGCTGGAACTCCTCTTGACAGAGCAAGAACTTCAGTTACAAATGGTCTTAGGCAGAAGTTGAAAGTGTTGATGATGGAATTCCAGGATTTGAGACAGAAAATTATGTCTGAGCATAAAGACACAGTTGGGAGACGTTATTTCACGGTTACCGGAGAGTACCCAGAGGAGGAAGTGATTGAGAAGATCATATCTAACAATGGTGGAGAGGATTTCTTGCAGAGAGCAGTTCAAGAGCATGGAAAAGGGAAAGTCCTTGAAACTGTTGTGGAGATCAAAGACAGGCATGAGGCTGCTAAAGAGATTGAAAAGAGTCTATTGGAGCTTCACCAAGTGTTCTTGGATATGGCAGTGATGGTAGAAGCTCAAGGTGACCAGATTGATAACATTGAGCACCATGTCACTAACGCTGCACAGTACGTGAAGGACGGCAGCAAGGAGCTTCACCAGGCCAAGGGTTATCAGAGAAGCAGCAGAAAGTGTATGTGCATCGGTTTGGTATTACTTCTCATCCTTATCCTTGTCATCGTTATCCCCATTATCACCAGTTTCAAGAGCTCATAGGAGTCTACTTGTACTGCTGTAAAAATGAAGAAATCTACAGTTCAATATGTTTTAGGTTTGTTTTCTTAACTATGTCTGGAGTTGTGCTCAAGCTCCTTGCAGAAAAGGAATTAGAAGAAGAGTTCTTTCAAGCCTTTGTTCCGAGGCATTGTATCAATTTCAATTAATGAATGTCATTCAATTTGTTCTTTCTTACATTCTTATTGTTAGCAATCAGATCACAAAACATCTTATGTTTTCCTGTTCCGCACCGGTTTGCTCAACTAGTTTTTTGGATTGAGATTGCTTTCACTCAGTATGTGTGCCTTGTAAATATTGAATAGCCTGTGAGTGCTGGAGTAATTCTAATGACAGAAATAGTGTTTTCCATTTTAGTAGTAAGTCTGGAGATACTGGCACCAGTATGAGCCTCTAAAGCATGAATTAGGGGGCTTGGCAACTTGTTCATAAGGATTGCAGGACAACTGCATAAGAATATCAGTCCACATAGACATAACTGGATTCAACCTTATTTATGAACCTGTTGGTGCCAGTATATTCAATCGGAGAGGTATGCTTGTCAAAGGGAATTTTTGCTAGAGAATGTGTTGCTGAATTAGCATCTCGATCTCTTGATATACTCGAAGTAAATTGGTTTATTTCCAAATTCTCTGATCTGGAGGATTCGCCACCTAATTCTCTAAGGATAAGAAGGTTTATTGTTGAAAATGTTTACCAGAGACTGCGCATCCCCCTAGAGAATAGTCTATGTATTCTCTCCAAGAAGGAAAGCTTCAGCTTTTACTCCACTGTCACTCGAGCAGCTCTGACATTCAGCGTTGTACTGCTGTATAAACGAAAAGATAATTTGTTGTGTTTTATGTATGTTTCTTTTCCAGTAATTCATTTTCTTTGTTTTCCTGTGCTCAAGCTCCTTACATTATATGAATTAGAAGTGTTCTTTTGAATATTTGTTCTGAGGGGATTGTATCAACTGGAATTGATGAATGTCATTCAATCTGCTCCTTGTTACAGTCTTATTGTTAGCTATCAATCAGTATGTAGGTGCTTTAATGAGAGAAATAATTTTGCGCTTTTAGTTTTGACTCCATGGAGTAAGCACAATTGTTTTCTGGCGCCAGTAAGCAGGAGCCACTAAGCATGTAGTGGTGAGGTCTCATAACAGCATTACCCTTGGGAAAATTACATTTTAATGAAGGAATTGTTGAAAAAGCTCTTACTGCAGATTTTTTTTTATGCTGTACAGTCCAAGGCCATTCAACAAGTGGAGGCAACACCAACAAGGAGGTCTCTAAGTTAGTTCAAATGTTCCCATCGATATGAACTGAATCTACTCAAAGCATTTTGGTTTATGTCTTATTTGAATTAGTTGACAAGCATTTTGGTTTATATTAGAGAATCAAACGACCTATCTTAGCATTTGGCTGTCAGGTGTATCCTTTTGTTTTTCATTGCCTTGGCCTCTCTGAAGCTCAGTGTCTCAGTTGGTTTGTTGAATAGAAGAACCGAACTCTCAAGTGATTTTGTTTTCTTACCTTTTTCTTTTTGTTGAATAGATTATGCCATGAAAGTGTTTGATGTCGATTATAATTTCTTGATCATGTATATATAGAAAAAATGCAATTTAGAATTCATTCTCCCAAGTGAGACGCTAACTCAGATCCAAACAACACAAGCAAAAGTCACAAAACACAAAACAACGAAAGGTGAGTATCAATAAAAAATTTGCTGAAAACCGACAATTCTTGAATTTTGGCAACAATTTGTGATTGATGTTAGTATTTTTTTTAAGAAAACAACTCTCTTACTATTCAAGTCTGCAATTCTTGATTGAATTGCATTTAAGAAAAACAACTCTCTTACTATTCCTAACCCAACAAGGCAGGAGTCGCAGGACTAGCAATGGAGAATTGTTAAAACAATTCACCCCAAACCAAAAAGCAAAAAATTTGGCCTGAGGACCGACACTGCTGCCGGGCATGCGCAACGCGCACGCACTTGCACATCTGGTCGCTTGGCATTCCCGCAGGAAGCGAACTCTCTTGTTAAGCTACAAATCCTGGTGTTGGTGGTCCTGTGGTATATAAACCAAAGAGAAATCAGTAAGGGCAATTCCTATGGGCATTAGATAACTAAGCGCGCGTCCGAGGGAAAAACGCTGGAGTCTGCGATAAAAGCGTCGGCGTTGGTAAGCCAAGCGCTGGCGTCCGAAGCTTCGACGCGGCGTCCTAACATATGACACCGGCGTTTGTAGAAAAATCGCCAACGGGTTTTTTTTTAAATTCAAAATTCATTTTTTACCTCTATAAATTACCATCGAATTCAAACAATTCACTCACACCAAAATTCACTTCTCTTGATTTTTCTCTTCTAAAATTTAATTCTCAATGGCTGAAAAGGCGATCACACTTTTTTGCGATGCAAAACTTGAAGATGTTGTTTATAAGATATGTGGGAGTTTTAAAAAGATTGAAAATTGTAAGAGGGAAGTGCAAGTTTTTGAAGTTTCTCCAAGAAAATGTTCCGCTAAAAGGCAAAGAAGAGTTCCAGTTTTGAAAGTTAACAATAAAAAATTCAAAAACAAAGATGAAACTGTCAAAGAGCGCGTTGAATGGAAAATACGTCAAATGAAGATAAACATGAGGCCAAAACTTGTACTTGATTTTTATTGAAGTTTTTATTATTGACTAATAAGTTTATATCTTGTAAAAGAATTGGCAGTAATATCAATAAATGAAAATGTTTATATTTTAAAATAGATTTTCATTTCAGATTAAGTGAAATTTATTACAATTTATTAAACTTGCAAACAACATCAAACTACATTTTAATAAACCACAACAAAAACATCAAACTACATCAAATCCAGCGACATTCTCTCTGTAAAGTTCATAGCATTCAAAATGCCTAAACTCTCTCCCGCTTTCTTCGATAAACTTGGTCTGAGCGATGGTTTCCAATTCTTCGTTGGATAATCCAGAATTGCTACGATGAACCATCCACAATACTTTCGTATAACGTTTGACTTCATTAGTTATGAATGCAATTCTTAGTTCTAGGCTCTTACTGTTTCTTATGGCTTCGTTCCGCGATGCTACAAAATGTCCCAATACTCTTTCCCAGAAATTGTCATTGTTCATTGGTCTCTCCATACGATGTAACCAACATCGAACAAGAGCAACATCTTCTTCCATTGTAAATTCCGGCAGCGGTATTCGAGTGCAGTAATGATGTGCTTGAGATGGACCATCTTTTAGAATTCAGAAACACGCTTCGTAACGAAAAGGCTTACGGTGAGCTTCCTCCCAATTATCAAGAGATGTTTGGATCACTTCATCTTCAGTTACACCGCTGAACTTTTCTCGATCAATTTCTATTAACGGAGCAAGAAATGGCTGGACTGTAAGCCTAATAGATTGAAAACGAGCACGCAATCGACGAGCGGTTTCCTGGGTTTCCCGTCAATGAGACGAACATTGAAAAACGTTCTCCCAAAAATAATTGTCATGAGAAATAACAACACCAGTGATTACCTTATGAAAGAAATATGCTTTGCATAGAGTTATATCCTCTTCTTGAGTAAACTTGGGACCACGATTTCTAACAGACATTTCTGCTAAGGAGGAGAGATGTAGGAAAAAAGAAGAAGAAGAAGAAGATGTGATTTTGGAGATAGGAGGAATGAAATTTATAGGTTGAGAAAGAAAAGTTTGTCGTTTGAAATGGAGATTTAGCAGTTGGCGTTCAAAGTAAAATCGCCCGCGACTTTCCTTTGAACGCCCGTTCGAATTACCAACGCCTATTTTCTATATAAATACATCACTAGGTTTTATTCTAAACCAAACCAACCGATTTATTTCTCATCATCCACCATGTTTTATAAAAGCAAAGCGAAACAAATATTATGTGTCGAAGCAAAAGAGGTTTGCCCATTATGTTTCATGGATAACCACAGTCTTATGCAATGTCCTTGGATGTATTCAAAGTGTCCGCAGGAAGGTTGTTCACGCATCAGAATGGTGATTGAATCACAACCGGAAAAGCTCAGGTATTTGCAATGTCAAGACCCCAATTGTCCGGAGGAACCATATATGCTAGATGATGCTATGAAGATTAAAAGAAGAAGAAGAAGAAGAAGAAGAAAAAAAGATTGTAACACTCTGCAAAAACTTTAAACTTAAAGCCAAATTGAAGAAGGAGTTATTACACTGCAAGCATTGTGGATATGGAGATCACGAATACAAACATTGTCCACAGAGAATCAGTTCATACTCAAAGCCCGGTTGCAGGACTTTTATGCATTTGAGGACTTCTTCTGAAGAAGACACATATGGAAGGCATTTCTGGGAATATCCCATGTGTTTTTTGGTGGAGTGGGATGATTGAAGTTGTAGGACAAATCGATTCAGTATGGTATTATGTTATTACGATTATCTTCACATTTGCACGTCAGTAATTTAAATTTTTCCTGGATTAAAAATTTCACCATCAATAAATTAACATCATAAATAAAAACGTACTGCATTGAACAACCACATCATACATGAAAATAAAAGAAATAAATATATTAGATTAAAACAACTACTACATAGGCGTCCTAATTCTCAGTGGGTGGTGGAATTTCTAGAGTAGGGGATCGTATCTGTTGAGCAACCTAAGAATGTTGAAACAGGCATGGAAATCGAAAGGACGACCTCTATGAGATACTTGCCACAAAGCTAGAGTTCTGGGTTCCACTTCATGTTCGACTTCACCGTTGAGCTTATTTTTGTGATTCTCCATTAGTAAAGCCATGAACTCCAATACATGGCTACTAATTGAACTAAAACGATGCGATACTCTGTGAGAATCACGCTCATAAATGTTCCATGTTTCAGCGGTGAACATTCTGAAAACTTTCTCCCAGAAAGTCAACGTCGATACGGGTACATTACGAAAGAAAGCATCTTGTTGAGTGAATCTAACAGAATAAACTCTGGGAGGCATTTTTGTAGATGCTTTGAGAGTGAAGAATGTGTGAATTTGGAGTTGAAATGAGGAGTATTTATAGAATTCAGAAAATTGTAGCCGTTGGATCACAAGAGTTTTCATCTGTTCAGGTGGAGCAGTTGGCGTTTTTGGGTCTGACGCTGGCGATTCTAATAAGCATGCTGGCTCTATACCTGCTAACGCGCGTTCAACATTCAAACGCTGGCATTTTCCTTACTGACGCCAGCGTTGCTAGACATGACGCTCGTCATTTCCACAGACGCGCGCTGGTTCCACCGACTCGATGTTCAAACCAACAAATCTGATAGTTTGAACATCCATTTTTCATATTTGTTCATTCCATAGTGGGAGCAAAATGAACAAACTCCAGGTTTGTTCATTCCATAGGAATTGCTCTAACCTACAAGATGTGGGACTAAATGTTATAAGCAAAACAAAACACCACAAAAATTTTAAACCTTATCTGTCTCTTTTAATTAAGTCGGAATTTTATAAACACCCCTACTATCTATGGATCCTGCACAAGTACCCTTACGAGTCTTTACATATACCCCTAATGGCATAATTGAAACTATGAACAGAAAAATGATTCACATAATCTCAACTTTAACCTTTACATCTTATACTTCCACTTCTTCTTTATTTCTCACTCGAGAAAAACCAATGAAACTCTATCACTCATCTGCATCTCCGTCGTCACCACCATCTCCATCTCCGTCGCCACCATAACCAACGCCGCCACCACCAACATCGTCTCCATCGCCATCATCATCATCTCAGAGAATTATCACTATCTCTCTTCTCTTTCTCTCCGGCAATCACCACCAATAACAACAAACCCATCGATCCACCTCCAATTCCACCACCACCTCAAAATCCACCAATTCTTTCACCATATCCATCAACAATTCTCCCTTTCTGTCACCTATTTGTGAATCAAATCCTGAAATCTGAATATAAAAATCATCTAGAGCAGCGGTCCATCTTCTTCTTCGTTGAAGATTCAGGTGAGATCCCAATGTTAGGTGTTGATTTCTGGTATTGATATCATTTTAAACTAAATTTCCAATGATAAACGATTTCAATATCAAATTCAGAGTGATCGATTTGCAACTCAATTAAAAATTCTAAAAGAAGATTTGAACTAAGTTTATCTTAATTGTAGATGTATGGAGTTGGATAATGAGTTTCCTGGGATTTGTAATACGAGTTCTGAATCGGTAAGCATAGTAAAAACATCGATGATCTTCGTTTGGGTGAGTTGTTGATTACAATGGTTATGTTGAATGATAATGTTATTCATTTCATGGATTCTGTTGAATGATAATATTCATTGGGTCATATTTTACAATGGTTATGATTTTGGGTTTGGTGTAACTTATTTCTTATTTTCGATTTAGTTGGTGATGGAAGAGGTGGAATTGGTGGAGTCTTAAGTTGGTGGGATTGGTAAAGTTGATGGAATAAGGTGTTGGGGTGAAGTTTGGGTGTGGTGAAGGTTGTGGAATTCGAGTTGGAGGCGATTTTTGTTACTGTAAATATCGTTCGCTGTGGTGGACTTGGCAGTCGCGGAGAAGTCGGAAGGTAATGCCCGTGGAAACGGATGATTAGGTGGTGGATTAGAGGTACTTATGTTGTGGTGGTGGTGGTGAGAGGTGGAGAGGGGTATTTTCCGGTGATTCGAGTAGGAGGCAGTATAAGTGCGCTTGTGATGTATCTGTCAAATGTTTAATTTGTCAAATATATGCAGCATTTGCACAGGTTAAGGCAGCAGCCTAAGATTCACAATAAAGGTACTTTAGTTATGATTCTTTTATAGTTTTAGTAAATTTAAGTTTGGGAGTTTAGAAGTTCAAATGAATGAGTGTGATAAAAATGGAGAAAGGAGAGAATGGGTTTGTTTTATTTTGTATGAAAATGATGCAAAGTGAGTGAAAGAAAGAGAGACAAAACGAATAGTTAGTAAAGTTGATTGTCATCAACTATGGTTGCATTAGTTAATGGTGTTGTTGGCAATATTGGATTACAGGTGACTTAGTGTATTTGAGTAGTGGGTTTTGGATGGGATAATGAACTGACATGTACAAGACATGGTTTGTGTAAAAACCATTAATATATTACTGTACCAGCTCTTGTTTATGAGAGTTTTTTTTTCGGATTTTTCGCATTTTGATTCAGTAATGTGGCTGAAAATTTTCTAGGGTAAAAACCATTAATATTAAGCCTATATTGCTGATTTCTTGATTTACGATCGAAGCGGATGATCAGATCAAACGTAGGATCTAGGTGATGGAAATCGATAGCATCTTGACAGAAGTCTGGCTATCCTCAAAATACGGACTTGTGCAACCCTAAGTGCAACCTATATTATCATTCACCTCACAAGTATAAAACTTGTGGCATCACAAAGTTGAGACGAAAAGAACTTATTGATTACTATCTATCTTGTTCAAGTGATAAATCAACAATCGAAGAAGATCAGGATACTCAAGTTATCAAGATAAAAGATAACTGGATATGGATTCTCGAACCCCATGAAGTCTTTGATAGTCGCTAAACCCCTAAAAGGGTTTCTGGAGAGGACGACTCTAGATACAACTAGGACACACCAAAAAGTAGTGTCAGTATTCAAAGATCTCGGTTGCCAAGAGTTCCCCTATTATAGACTTTCAAAGCATAGGTTGCTTTATATTTAAGCTAATATAGCTTTGGAACCAAGCAAACAATATTCACCGTTAGATGAAAACTTAGAATCTTATTCATATAAACAAGATATACACTCTGGTTAGGTAAACCATAACCGAACCATGTACAAAGACTATGTTCAACATGGTTAGCAGAATCTAGCCGGCTTGAACTTAAAAGCTTAACACTCATTTCCATGAGCACAAAGACATTGATCTTGAGTCACAATCATGTGATCAAGTAAGTCTAGTGTTAATTAGAGAATTGATAAAATGAAAATCATCTCGTAGAAACATTTTAAACGTATTTGGACATATTCGACATAATTTGTAAATGCACAAAGTACAAATACATGAATCGTTCGTGAATCGGCTGAGTCATGGTACGCGGACCGGTTTGCAAACTTATGAGCAAAACCGAGTTCCGGAGTTGACAGAACTTTTCAGTTCATGTACTGGTTTGCAGATTTAGGTGCAAAACTGAGTTCCGGATTTCGCAGAACTTTTCAGTTTGCGAACTGGTTTGGAAACCTTAAGACTTTACCGGTTCTGGAGTTCACATAACCTTTTTAGTTTGCGTACCGGTTTGGGTACTAAGCTGGTTCAAGAACATAGAACTGTATTGGTTCGCATACCAGTTTGGATACGTAAACCCGGATCCCTTACCACAGTTCCAAAATGGTTTGTATACGAGTATACATGCCTATCCGGATCAAGAAACAAACAGATTGTCCCATGATGTACATACGAATATGCGTATCACACAAACCTGCAAGTCGATATATAGATATCCAGCTACGTGTACGAATACATGTAATACAGCTTCAGACATATAACAGTTACCTCAGTTTATAAGACTAATAACACTACCTTGTATTCCGAATATAGTAGTTCTATATTTCTCTAAATCAATTCGAAACGTTCTCGAATAACACCAATGGCATATATCACTGTTCCAGGCTAATTTTGAATGATAAACTTGAATCATGATTTGGTTTCGTACAATAAATTGTGAAAAAGCGGGGGTCTAACAACCACACCCAATATTTCGCTTAGCAATCTATGTGAAATAACTCCAATATACTTTCAAGATAATCAACTAGACAGTCAGACTCAATCTTAAGAAAAGTATATCCAAGAGTTATATCTCAATTTCTCAATTCAATCTGCAATCAAACAAGTAGGAATTTGCGAGCCCGATTGAATATAAGAAATAACTTGGACGATATCAAAAACCAATATCCAAGAGTCAATCAATTTAATCAACAACCCAAAGGTCGGATTCAAAAATTGATTGAACTTACGCACAACCTGTGATATTTCAATTATATAAACAAATATAATCCGGAAAAGAAATTACACAGACACCAGAAATTTTGTTAACGAGGAAACCGAAAATGCAGAAAAACCCCGAGACCTAGTCCAGAATAAACACATATTGATTATAAGTTGTTACACCAATTTCCTACTACCTATTCGGACTAGATGTAATGCATGCTTCAGCTGTATTCAAGCACTTGTAGAACTCCTAGCATAACACCGATTCTCTTTAGGAATTATTCTCGTAAATCTTCTAGGAGAACACAAAATCTCTTTATAAGTTATTCTCGAAAATCTTTTGGCAGAACAGAGTTCTCTTTAGAAGCACTCTCAAAAATATTCTAGCAGAATGTTAGTTCTCTTTAGAAGAAGCAATAACACCGTTGATACTTTTGGATATTTTGTTTTCATAAAACACCGGTTTGATTTCCCTTTAGATGTGAATCAAGGTTTTGGA
Source organism: Papaver somniferum (assembly GCF_003573695.1). Lineage (NCBI taxonomy): Eukaryota > Viridiplantae > Streptophyta > Magnoliopsida > Ranunculales > Papaveraceae > Papaver > Papaver somniferum. Next base: position 81,427,513 of record NC_039368.1, read on the forward strand.
AATATTGTTTTTGTTTTGAGAAAAACAATTACTAGGTAAAAGTAATATCAAAACAAACTTGTAGATTAGGGTTTGTTACACTTCACCAAATTCCTGGATTCGTAACAGACCCAAGCCGTTAGCAAAACGGGTTGTAACGGCTCTCGCCTGTTGCAAAAGTGGGTGTTACAATTTTTTTGTAACGTCCCTCGTAGCAGATGAGAGCCGTTACGAATTTTCCACGTAGTAACATCTATGGGTCGTTACGAATTTTTTTGTAACACATCTGTAGTAACAGTTTGTGGTCGTTACTACATGGCAGATTGTAACAGCTCGGAGCCGTTACTACGTGGCAGGTTGTAACAGCTCGGAGCCGTTACGAACTTTTTTTGTAACAGCAAAAAAATTACTGCCGGTCAGCCTTGACCTGGTCAAAATTGGTCAATATTGACCAATTTTTACCAGGTCAAGGCTGACCTGCAGTAATTTTTCCGCCAGAAATAAGCTGGAATTCTATATTCAATACCCTGCATACACCTTTCAATACATTCATAACCACACTCAACAACAATTTCTACAATCTAAGCAAAAGAACATTCATTCAATTCATAATCACATTCATTCAATTCATCTCAGGTTCATATAACAAAAGAACTGAAATTTCTCTAAGTACCAAACTTTCTCTAAGTATCAAATTTCTAAAGGAATACATGGAAGGTTCCAAATTTCTAAGGGAACAAATACAAACTTACTAACTGCCTACAAAACTTGAATACATGAAACTTAAAAATCTTGAAGCTCCTTTGTTTTCCACTCTTTCTGATGAAATAGAGCATCATTCAAATAACAACAGCTACTTCATTATATCCTTCGCAGGCTTGCTTTGTTGAAAGCTTGAGCATCAGAAAACTCGATGTAGGCAATCCTGCAAAATACAACAGGCAGCATTATTATGACAAGTAAATAGCACTCATATACTCTAACTGTTGTAGATAGCCTCAAGTAATTCAAAGATAGGCAATTGCAACAATATTCCCAGCAACAAAATTCAAGTGCGGCGTTAGTACGAAAAGACAACGGAAACCATGAAACGAATGGTTCTTGGCTCAACATACCGGTGTTTGGCAGGAGGTTTACACATTTTGCAGAGAATTAATATCTCGGCCCCCATGTCATCAGATTCACCACATTCCTGATAAATTACCTGCAGTTGCAGAGTGCAACTGTTAAGATACTTCTCTTAAAGACTTACGAGGACACTTCAACCATTTCTTGATCATGTCAGATGACATATTACCCTTCAAAATTGATATTTAACAAAATCAAATAAAATCACTTAATCCTAGTGGTAGGGTTGCCAAAGACCTTGAGGTTAATGACAGAAACATCCTCTCAAAGAGGAGAGAATGAGCTACAAGTAGCTTTTATAAATCACCAATAGGACTGTTATCATCATGCTCACAGAGTACATAAAACCAGACTTATTTATACACAACTTATCATACAAACTATTATAACCATGCTAATACCAACTTCTATTATAATCAACCAAATAAAATAACTTAGTCCTAGTGGTACAGGGTTGCCGAAGCCCTGCAAGTTAGCGACAGAAACATCCCCTCAAAGAAGAGATAATGAGCTACAAGTAGCTTTTGTGAATAGCCACTAGGACTGTTATCATCTTGCTCAATAAGAATCAGTTTAAATCAAAACAAAACTTCCTAAACTTAAAAAACTACCTTAGCATGAAACTAAAGTTCAAAACATGATGAGCATATTTATGGAACATACAAACTGGAATTTAGGTTACTAATAGCTGAACTACAGGGTATGGTCATTACAGAACCACTGAAGTATATAACTAAACTACGAAGTAGATGTATCTATCTCAATGAGGTATATGCAGTCATACCTTGACAAAGCACCAACTTTCACAGCTTGCTTCAGATTCCGTAACCGGTGCTTCTTTTCTGTTTGTCTCTTGCCAAAAGGGTCCTCTCCTGGCTCTGCAAAGACCAAGATATAGAACAACATTAGCCAAACTTTTAAAACGTATCGACTTTGAAGCTCATTTGAAGATATAGAACATTATTCAACATTCTAAAGTTATAATCATCCATCTATTCTGAAATGATAAACCAAAAGTTATAATCATCCATCCAGTACTCATCATGGACAGCGGATGTACACTTATTGAAAAAATCTTCAGATAAAAGTAAAACATAGCAACTTAACGAATATAATCAGCACGTTTCCTAGCTGCGGCAACTCAACCAAAACTAAAATAAGCAATATAAGTCATCTAAGCCCATACAAACTGGAATTTAGGTTACCAAATTATAAGGATTTCTAAATGAGCTGGTGCACTCACTATACTATGAACGAAGCAATTGATTTGTTCTTAAACAATTGACTTACTCATAGGATAGAGAGTACTCTAGCTCTCATCAAACCTTTCAAGAAGATATAAGACTTTAGCAACGAATATTACAATTCAATGGACACATTCATCACTGTACCTTTATCAGGTAGCACTCTGCCTACTCAAATTAGCATGCTTCTAAGGCAAAAAAACTACACCATGTCTAACAGCGGTATGCATCTTTACACAGGAGGACTAGTGGATCAAAAGTTGTCATTTAAAAGAAAAGCACAATAAGCACAACAGAAAATGATGTCAGAACTATGAAGAACTAGGATACTGAGAATATACACAGTTCTTGCACTAGTGGATAAAAAACTGTTATAGACTTATAGTATGTAAACATCTATTAAGTGAAGCTAATGATGTCAATCAACACTTATTGAACTTAGCTTATAAACTAGAACTTATTGAAATTATCTTACAAACTAGAAATTAGGTTACAAAGTAGAAAAAAAAAATAGAAATTTTAGAAATTAACACAAAACCCAGTTCAATTTTAGGGAAATTACACCTTCTAAGTCTTCAAAATTCTTCAATCTTCAAGTTTTCAAAATTCTTCAAACCCTAACAGGAAATTAGAAAAAAAAAATCGAATTAGATTTATATGAAGAAGATTAACAAAACATAACTCATATGAAACAAATCGTTTTAGATTCACGGTTAAAAAACTGGAAAAACTAAAAATAAAGATGAAATGAAGCCCTAAAAAACAGATCGATTAAAAAAAATATGAAACCCTAAAAATCGAAAAAATTATAACGATTAATGCTTACACAGATCGATGATTGAAAGATATTGAAAAGATTAAAGAGTTTTACGTCCTGCTTCTCGGCTAATACGATTCTGTGATGAGACCCTAATAACTGACACAGAGCAAAAGAGAGAAAAGGAAAACTGAAAGTGAAACACGATTTAGATCTGTCGGCTGCTAGCTTATCCATAGGATTCACGCATGTGAATGGCACACTCATGGGAGGAAATATCCCCTCGTTTAACTAATCATGGGTGGAAATATAATGCTAGGTGTGTGAGTGGCACACCCACATACTCAATGTGTTACGACCCAAGTGTGACCAAGCGTGTGAGTGGCACGCCTATAAAAAAATTCGTAACAACTTGGATCTGTTACGAATTTTTCAAAATTTAGTAACGGCTTCAGCCTGTTACGAATTTTTTGTAACGGCCCATATGCCGTTACGAATCTGGGAATTTGTTGTAGTGTTATACTCTTCAAAAAATAGGAAGAGAAACCTAATTATTCTACAACAACAACAACTAGAATAAATCTAGAGATATCTTGTTTAAAACTTCTTAAGGATTTTTACAAGATACCTTAATCGAAGTTTTCTTTCTGGATTCCGATTTCGACTAACAAGTGTTGGTATACGATCGGAAACTGAAATCTATCAAAACCTAGGGATTATGATCAACAACTCTTGAATGGTCTTATATCAGAAGAGAAGACCTTAGAATGGACAAGAGGTGAAAAACCTAGATTACAAGTTGTAAAAATAATCACGAAGATTATTATCATCTTGACTTTGTGATCCCCAATATAAATACTTTTATCTCACTCTTGTTCACGAAGAACAGAAGACATAGAAAACAACCTGTGAAGCTTACGCCAATTTTCCAAAGGGATGAAAAACGTGTAGCACTTAGGAACCCTTTGTTTATAGTGAACAAGGTAGCTTGAAAGTTAAGCAAAGCTATTTTCCTTTTTCAAGGCTCTCCTAATTTTGGGAGTCTTTCCAAAGTTAAACTCTTGCCAAAATAATTAATTTAGAAAATATTGTATTTGTGTGAATAAATCACAATTATCTTAGGAAGGAATCACAAACACTTTAATATGGTAATCAAATATGTTTGGAGTAATAACTATCTTTCCTAGATAAGGAAACATCAAAAACTTGACCAAAAATGGCTTCTCACATAATTGGGCTCAAGTCCGTGAACTGTTACAAACAGTTCGTGGATTGTTTCCTACTAACGAACTGTAACAATTACAGCAACACTTATAATTGTTACTTTAATAAATCACTCATAACTTCATCGTTATAACTCAGAATTGAGCGATTCTTGGCTCGTTGAATTCGTAAGCTCATTCATTATAACATAAGAACCTTTCGAGGGATAAAGGTTATTGTCACAAAAGTTGTGGCTTAAATAACCTCGAGTATATATACATAAATGTACATTTACCGTCATAGGAATTGTTCCATAGAGTGAGCATTTGTTTCGATAGATTAGAAAGGTAGAATTGAACAAGAATCCAAATGAAATCAATTACCACATACCTTTGTTGATGAAGTCCTCGTTGATGTCTTCTTGTAGTCTTCAGTCTTCATCCTTCAAGAATAAGTCTTCTTAGACCTTATCTAGTCTGAAGCTAAACTTTAGTATACTAAATCAAGAATGCGTTTTGGCAACTAAATTTGACAAATAGATTTACATACCAATGCTAGTGGGTTCAACCGAGCAATGCTCTAACAAATTTTTCTCCACCAAAATTGATCAAGTATGAACAAATGTTCATTAAGCTTAGTTATTATATTTCGAGAAACTCGTAAACTAAATAATTAGTTCTCGACTCGAAATTCTTGTCTATGCAAGCTAGTCTAATTAGTTATGCGACAATCGTTTTAAGGATATAAAGGTGAATATAACTTGAGAAATATGTGGTTTAGTCTTCACTTACCTTTTGTTGATGAAGTTCTCCAAAAGCTTCGGTTGATCTTCGCCTTCAAATGATAGAACGAAAATGATGACTAGTTCGTTTCTCAACTACCTCTATCCTAGACCGAGACTTAACTAATTGTAGACTAGAAATCAAGATATAGTTTTGATAACTAAATTTGAAAACAAACTTGATATAACAACACTTGTGAGTTCGACCGAGCAATGCTCTAACAATCTCCCCCTTTGTCAATTTTAATGACAAAACTATTAACACATATGGATAACAAAAATAAATCTTCGAAAAACTCCTCGATCCATGATGTCTTGATTTCCTTAGTTTCTTCAACTTTCCTTGAACTCTTCGTTATTTCAAGTCGCAAAGTTTATGAATGTGTTCAACTCAGCATTGTTGTTGTTGAAGACGTAGTTATAACAACTCGCGTCATTATACAAAAATATAGTACTATTATCTTCTCTACAAAGTTCAATTGTATCTCAACTCTGGAGTAATACTACGGTGATATGTTTCTCCCCCTTAATCAATACTTACATCTGTTAAGATGCGCACGGTTATGTTAGGATGAATTTAATTAAATACCTAACATATACAAGATATAGGGGGAATATAAATGAAGTCTTTTTCATGTACTTTCTTATCTATACACATAATTTTACAAGCTTCCAACATATTCATAACAATGAAAACCAAATTGGTGATTCCAAATACGAAACTGAACAAACGAGACCTAAAAGAACAAAAGGATTATTCAAATAAAATTACAATCTATATGTAGTAATTTACATTTTGAAATGCAAATAGAATCCATTTATCACATATTATTTTATAGTATTTTTGAACATATAAACATATCACATGAATAATATATGAGAAACAAGAAATGTTTAAGAAACTTGTATCGCGTTAGATATTTGTTATATTACCCGTATAAGAAGTTTATTGTTAGTAATACGAAAATATTATGACAATAATGGAAGTAGTACCAAAAAGCTAAAAGTAATGTTAATATTAGTACTTTCTCATGTTAATGGTTTAATTATTTTCACATTAAATATGAAATAAGACAAAACTACATACATTTAACTAATATAAAGAAAATAGGTTTTTTGGTACGACCCTTTTTTATTGGTTATTTGATGTTTGGTACTCAAGTTTTGTCTAAAGTTAGCGTTTGGCCTAAAATTTGTCCAGCTTTGCATTTGGTACCGGGAAATGACGACGACTTCAGTTGACTCAGTTAAGTTTAACAATTGAATAAATTTATCACTATACTCCTCACTTAAACAACATTTACGTGAAAACCTAAACTTATGCATACACCCTTAGTAATTCCTAAGGGTGGATCAGTCAAATTTATTTTAGAAAAAATGAATAAAATGAAAAGAATTTGCTTTGTTTGGATCAAATAAACAGTTCTTTCCTGACATGGACTATAAGGCTAAGTCTTATAGAAAATTTCCGAGGGAAATATCAATGAAGTGACAAGAAAGTGTTGTATAAAGGGTCCTCTCCCCATCCTATAAGGAGAGCCACGTCTCTTACATCTGAACCCAGAACAAATTAGTACTCTTGACCGCAGAAGCCTTTGAAACATGTTTGATTATGTATCTAGTGACATTTCAGTTCTATCATGATAAGCCATTCATTTTCCCCATCATGTTGTTGATCTAGACATTTAGTTTACTTATCTATTATCACATGTTAGGTTTTTGAAGTTTATATTTCGACCAAATATTGCAGTTGGAGCTGCAATTCTTGGTTGGTAAACCTCCTGTGGAGCATGTTTGAACTTTGAACCTGTATCTAGTTATCATAGTGTGTATAAATACAATACGTAGTTCACATTACTTGTCATGTCTTTTATAATCTAGACATCAGTTATGCACCTATAGGTCTATTTTTGTGTATAAGGTTTCTTAATCTGGGTAGTAGTTCCTCAAGAGTTATGTAATGTGGTTGCTAGACATTCATTAGTGGAAGTGTGACATAACCTTGCATAGGTTACTAGTGTCACTAAAGAGTGGTATAGCTGATTGATTTCATGTTTCTGCAAACTATACCATGAGAAGAAATTATTTGGTAGAATAGATAAAAAAAACTGAATGCATCAAAGATGGAAAGGAACTTCAGTCTAACATACTTTTCGTCTGTTATAGTAAAGGAAATTCTCTTGGAGTCACAGATAAAGGTGCTCATGCATTGAAGTATAAGTTGAATGTTGTTCCATTTTCCAATGAATGGGTAGCTGCTCTTGAAGCTGGGGGAGAGGTAAACTACAAATGAGATTTATATTATTTCATTGTGGTCCTGAAATAGCTACATTCTGTTGTTCCCGACATAGAGTGGTCATAGTAAAAAGTGACCATTAATTTTGGTTGTGAAGGATTAGAAAAATGACTTAATTCCCATTTTTATTAGTTCTTTTAAGTTCTATACTACAAGTCTACAACGTTCTTGTGTTACTTTTATTGCATAAACATTCATACACAAGCTATACAATCGGAAACTATCACATGAAACAACAATTATAAAATAATAATTGTATTCATAACAATAATATTGATAGTTTTATTCAAAATATACCATATACAAAAATATCGAAATAAATCAATACATTGATGTCTATTTTCTCAAAATAAGAATCTAATCTTATTTTTATTTTCTTCTACTCGTTTCCATGCAAGAGTCCTTTTAATCCCTCTTGCAACAATTCTGTTTAGGAAGAAATATCGTCGAGTAGAGACTGAAACTCTATCAAAACATCCTTATAATGATTAAGAATGTTCCTAAGATGCTTGATATCATTTGAAGACTTATCATAGGTTGTACTCAACAGTTTTTCATAAGACCTTACACATTTCCATTCAGTATCAACTCTTTCGTTAAGTAATACTCTTCTTCCGATTAGATCTAATACACCATCAAGCAGACTGGATGCATACGCCCTTGAAGAAGATGGGAGTTTAATTGGATGATGACATGTTTCTTCCCATAGAGTTAGCCTTTAAGTCTCTAAGGAATCAGGATATTTTTCAATCTTGTAGAGATAATGATCACTGACAAATTCCCCGCAGATTATTCCATTCACCTCATAAAGAATGTGATAACACTTTCCCTTAAACATGCGAGCTAGTTTGTTGGTGAGAACCATAGTTGCCAGTTTTCTTCTTAGGTCTTCATTCCATACCATATTTGATATCATGCTTGAAACAATATCAAGATGAATATTTTGAGAAATCAGAATATTTATCTTATTCGAAAATATTTCAAAAACTTACAGAGAAAACCAAGTTTTTATCTTTATTCCCGATATTGGAAATTCATCCCTTTTTAAGGAATCAACATATTTTCGGTAAGAACTTCTGTTTTCTAGGAAGGTACCGATCCACACATGGGATTTTAGGAACCGATTCGGTCCATAGAACCGAAACTGAATCGTGAGTTACAAATAGTTATGTTTGAGAGAAACATAAGGTAACTCAAATTTTTAAGATTACAAATTTCTTTTATCCTGTCACTGGTTTCAAAGAAACCATTATCTGGAGAGTGCATGTTTCTACTTCCCATAGAGAAGTTGAGGAAATGCCTCCTTCCCGTAATTTGTAAGATTGAAGTATTGTCTTAACTTGAATTATATTGTAATAAAATTTTATCACAATACTATCTTTTAATTCAGTAAGAGTTCTTACCTTATTAGTGACATCTCGAGTTATTAGAGAATAGAGATTTTGGTTCTTCGTTTGAAAATAACTTCCTATCTAGTTGCTTCTAAAATCTAACCCAACAGGGTTGTTTGTGAATATTGATGATATAGGACCAAAAGTAAGATTCATAAATCTTAGGATTTTGAGATGATAATTTCTCTTAATGATGCAACGTTCACAATGAGAAACAGAAGCAATTGAGAGGATGTTACGTAACCCTTCCAAATCAACATTATGGTATTTTGTTGAATTGAATTGATTTCCTTGGTTGAGAAAATCAGTGGGTTATCTCTTAAATCTAAGAGACATTTTATTGGAAAGCCGCAAATTTCTGACCAACTTTTAAGCGGTCGTGTCTTCCACCACGGGACCTTGAAGATATCAAATCTTACATCTACGTTAACTGAATCAGCCATTAGATTCAAATCTTATAGGTTGGATCGCACCAAACACAGATTGTTAGATATTTTCGTGTTTGCCCGCTCTGATACCAATTGAAAAGGCGAGGGTACCCAAATACACCACAATCTTTTATTTATCAACCTATAAGTCCTCTTCCGAATGTGATCGTCTATGGACAGAGTCGAGACAATACGATAATTCAGTTCACACTTCGTATGATCGTCTATGGATATGAGATCGAGACAATACACCAACAAGATCACTTATGTGATTGGATATGGATACAAGATCGAGATGATATGACAACAAAGTGTGTACTTGATAATAGGTTCGGAAATAACCGAAACTCTATAGGATCAATATCAAGTATTACGGAGTTCACGTACTTTTGTATTTTACTTAATTATAATAACAATTATAATGCGGAAAACAAAGTAAAAGACACAACAAGATTTTGTTAACGAGGAAACCGCAAATGCAGAAAAATCTCGGGACCTAGTCCAGTTTTGAATACTCTCAAAATTAAGCCGCTATTCCAACTTCATATAGCTGAGACCAAGCAGACTATCCCTAGCTACTTAGCTCCCTCAGTATCCCTGCGTCTTTGACTTCTAGAGTCACGCACGTGAATAGCAAGTCCTTCGTATTCTAAACATCAAAGGAAGAATTTGTTTGGTAATCACTCTTATCAATCTTGCTATAAGATATTAATGAGTCGTTAACAAACGCTCTTATGTTTAATCTACTAAGCTCCTTTGTCTGTTTAGATCAATCTATCCAATAACTACCGAAATAATCAAGTTTAAAATCCCACTCAATCGATATAGATCTCAAAGAGAAACATTTGCCTCAACCTGCACATTGCTTGGTTTAATCTTTGGTTTCAGCTTTGTATGTGAAGCAAGTACTAGCAACAGGTGGAACTGAACACTTCGAAGTTGAGCCTAGGGGATTTACTTCAACTTTAGTAGTTTCAGCGCTCCTTTTTGTCAAAGTCACGTCTAAGCAAATAATGTGATTTTGGGTCAAAGCGGTGATGTAATTTTAGGTCTACGCCCATCCTTATCGAATATTTAATACTCGACAATATTGTGTGCAGATCCTAAATAAATTTTGAAGTCGAAAAATAGTATGTAAGTGGGAAGGAAGCAGTGTGAATTTTCATTATTCCGCTTTCCAAAATGTACATTTCTTTTCTTTTTCCATGGAGAGGCCAAAAAACGATTGCAACATACAATAACTTCGAATCTTTTCTTGTAACAAGATAAGAGTGAGTTGTTTTGAATCAGTAACAAACTGCTAGCAAAACAACAACAAAAAATGATCAGTGCTGCGATCCGTGCGTGCGTTTAAGAGAGGTTGGTGGGAGGTGCTGGGAGATTGGTACATTTTGTGCAGTCAAATGGTCCTTGAAAAAACAGAATCAAACAGAAAACCAAGTAAAATGTCAAATTAAAAACTCAAATTGAGATGAACACGGTGGGGTTTATCTTTAGGGACAAAAATGATGTCTAGATTACAAAAACATGACGAGTAATGTGAACCACATATTGCACTTATATACAATATGATAAGCAGATACAGGTGCAAAGTTCAAACATGCTCCACAGGGGGTTTACCAACCAAGAGTTGTAGCTCCAACTGCAATATTGGGTTGAAATGTCATTTCGACGATTCTATGTTTAGCAAAATGGCTCAGCAGAATATCTCAAAATCAGTCCTTAAGTTCAAGGGTAATCTAGAATATATGAAATTGACAGTCCAGGTTTGAAATGCAGCATAACTAATTAACGACACACACTCGCACACATCCAACCTTGTTCCTTTCATTTTTTTTCTGTTCAAGTGCGTCCATGTTACTCAAACTTGATTGGTCTATCAATCAACAACCAAAAATTTCTTTATACATCTAAATAGCTAATGACATGATGTGTACTTGTAGGTAGGTTATGTACATAAATCTTACCCGCTCGTCGACTATCAACACATTCAGACTCCCAAGGGGTACATAGGAGTCAACACATGACAAAAGGTTAAGTTTTAAGCATTTCAATATGACTCATATATTCACTCGAAAATCTGACTTGGAGGCAAAAAAAAAATGAATTTAGTCAATATGCTCCGTTAATTCTAATATGCTTTCCCTACAAATAGTGATAACTGAATACGCCAGCATTGGATTTGATCCTCATTTCTATTAGATAAACTACAGCTTACTGACAGGAACATATGCGTGCAGTTAACCAAAATGTGCATCTAAATCGAATCCGTTAAATTAAGATAACAAAAGTCACGAGTGACCAACCTTTTAGACAATGAAGCTCAAGGCTTAAAAACTTAACCACAGAATCTGCTGAAGCCCATGGAACATTAGTAACTGCTCCGCAATTTTCTTGGCTATAAGTCTTCTTCCTCTTCTGATTCTGAAAAAGATGATCGACGTTCGAGAATCACTACTTGAAGGACTTGTGTCATTATTCAGGAAGATCTTAAGAAGGTCCAGCTCGTCTGGGTACCTAAAAGCATCAAAATTCCATTTGACTTAAGGAGTATCAACAAACAACAATCTGGAACCAAATTCATTCAGGAAGAACTACAACCCCATGTTGTGAGTACAGTGGCACATTAAAAATAATTAGCAGGGAGATGGTAAAATTACGAGCTGATGAAACTGTAAAACTAATTTCATTGCAGAAAACAAAAGATAATTCAAGAAATTAGTGTTTTTCATACCTGATTGATAACGAGCGGTTTCCAATTTTGGAGAAGAATTGTAGAAATTTGAGTTACAGGCTTACTTAGACTTAGAACTACCTCCAAGCAGATCAGATTACCACAGGGAAAATCAGGAGTCTAAGTAACCCAAGACCGGAAAGCTACGGAGCAAATGAGCAAATGAAAACATATAGTAAGCAGAATGAACACGCTGTCTATTGATGGAAGGATAAAAGCGACCATGTTAGAGTTGGAGCTTTTGTCTTCATTCTTCTATCTACAATTTTTGCATACTTGATAAGGCTACTTTGCAGCCAACACCGAATGTTTTGCCACCAAAGGTTTAACAGTGAGATAAATTTGTGAGTGACTGGACCAAGAAGCACATGAACCTCTTGGCATTGGAGATACCTTAGAGATTATCATACCCGAAACAAAACCAGGTAATTCACATTTTCTTACTTTTTGTTTTGAGCAGATAATTTCATGAAACATACATAATAAACCCAGAGGAAACAGAACTTGGATAATTTCTTACTTTTTGTTTTGAGCAAATAATTTCATGAAACATACATAATAAACCCAGAGGAAACAGAACTTGGATAATAAAATGTGATGTGAGACATCTCATATCAATAAAAAGTAAACAAAATGGTTATGTAGCCTAATTGCAGATGGAACACCCATTTACATCTAGAGGGTTTCATGGTACAGAAAAAATTAACAAGACACTGCAATATAAAGCCTCATGGTACACTGCAGACAAATTATTCTCAATAGCTTCGCGAAAAAATGATGCAGCTGGGTTATTACCTACCAAATGCATTCCAGAATTTTGATAAATCATGGAAATATCCTTGACAGTGTACACATCAAAACAACCAGTGATAACACATGACCAAAATCTGAATTTCACTGACATCAGAAATATCAGACTTAGCAGAACCAGAAAAAGCTTTGATTCACTCATCCAAAACATAATTAAGTCAACGGAATTTTCTGATACTTGCCGAACCATTACATTAAGCTACTACTATCAGTACCGCAAAAAGTTTAAGCTCAAAAAGAAATAACAATCTTTAAAATGGATGTCAACTTGTACTAGTTTAAGAAGTAACAAACTAAGTATGACGTAACGGAGGGAGGAAAACCTTCTGACACAAAACCAACAGCGTCGTACCACAAACTTATTCTTCGACCTCAACAGTCCCTTTCTCACTCACATAGATACCATCCAAAAACTTCCTGATATCCTTGTTCTTCACATGGCATTTCTGTCAACAATAACCGATAACCATGACATTCAGCATCAACATAATTCACAAATAAAATTCATAGAGAAAAAGACTATGAATTTACCTGGTTGATCAAGGCACAAGACCTGGAGACGAGCTCAACATCATTACCATCCAACACAAGCTCATCCTTGACCTTCTCTGACCTGACAATACTCACTCCATCAAGCATATCAACCTTTCGCACCTGAAAGAAAAAAAAACAATAATCTGATTGGCAAAACTGTAATACTATTAAAATTCCAGTGCTCCATAATTAACAGTGCCAACAAACGGCGGAAACCATAAGAAGTTATACTTGCATTTCAAAAAAAAACAACCAGATACAAACAGTTTAGTTCACAAAGGGGAAGACCCAAACGATAAACAGGTGGCTTTTTTCTTGGTGTAGACATACTATCTAAGTTCAGAAAATAATCTAACATAACCAACAGTGCCAACAAACAGCTTAACATACTTTCAAAATGAATCTACTACCAACATAAGACTCTAGCATATCAAGCAAAACCCCTAAATCAGAAACCACAAAAAAAATATTAACACAGCCAAAAATAAAAACCCTAAAAATCAAAATCACAGCACATATCATTTCATCCATAACTATCAAGTTCGAACTAAACATACTGATGGAAAATATAACAAAAAAGAAGAGAAAAGAGAGATTATACCTTTTTCTCTCCAAGAAAGTTACGGATCTCAATACCCTTGTTTCCGTTGGTGATTGAAGCGTTGATGGGAAAATGCGCATACACGAATCTCATCTTGTAACGGTACCCTTTAGTAACACCAGTAATAAGATTGTTAACATGAGAAAGTGCAGTTCTAATTGAAGCAGAAGTCTTTCTGGATCCAAACCAGGCATCAACTTTAAGCTGTTTCTTCCCAGTTTCAGCATTCTTGATGAGCTGAAAATCTAAGTTAAGATGCTTAAAGTTTCTGATCAACTTTCCTCTTGGTCCTTCAACCTCAATCATCTTTGCTTTCACTTTGATTTTCACTCCATCTGGTATATCCATGGTTTCGCTAGACAAGATGGTCTTCATTTTCGGTGATGATTCTGATGATTTTCGGCTCTGCTGTAATGGCCGGAAGACAACAGGTTAAACCTTCGTGATGGAGGAGAAGAATCTATTTCTACTTATATACGATCTAGGGTTTCATTACTGGACTTTTTTTAGTTATACTCGACCCATAAGAGTGTAAATGTGCATAAGCCCATAAAATGTATCCATAGGCCCAGTTTAGCTGTGATTCGTTGGGTAGGAGTTCGTTTGCCGGCACAGGTAAGCATTATTTGGAACACTAATTTTGGGCATGCCTAAAACTTTCAAGGCATACAAAGGACTAGTCCTAACTTGGGTGACCTTATAAGGGGTACCCTATGGGGTGGTTCAATTACCTATATACCCTTAAATTCTCTAAATTACTACTAATCTATCCCTATCCCTAATACAAAAACCTATAATCAATAAACAAAAATCAGTTTCATATCCCTAACCCCTTCTTCTTCCTCCTCCACAACAGCCGAACCCTTCTTCTTCCTTTTTTTTTCATCGTATCATCGCGGAAATTTAATCGTCGATTCGTGAAAATTTAGTCGACGATTAAACTCATCTATATAATGGTTCGCCGTAAGCCAGTATCTCGTTCTAATCGAGCGATTGAACAACCCATTGAAGAAGAAGAAGATTTAGAGAGTGAAGAAGAAACTCAAAATCAACCATAAAATCAACCGGAAGAAGAGATTGAAGAAGAACCAACTCCACAAATGAGAATAAGAAGGTTAGTTTTACAAACCCATCTCGTATTTGATGTTTTTGATTGGTTTGATTGATTTAATTCGTCAAAATCATGTTTCTGCGGCGGTTACAGGGTATGGTTCGGCGTAAAACAAATCTTAGATGTGCGCCGAGCTGTTCTTGAAACTGAACCCTGAAAGTGCATATGAACGGCTCGGCATATATCTGAAATCCGTTTTGAGCCGAACTTGGTGACACAGAGACTTATATTTAGGATCGGCTTATTCGATGGTGTTAGTTTTGTGCCGAATATGTTTTGTGAATTTCAGAAATTTTGCATGTGTGTAGGATCGGCTTGTATGGTAGTATTAGTTTTGTGCCGAATAATTGTTGTTTGAATTTCAGAATTTTTGCATGTGTATAGGATCGGCTCATATGGTAGTACTAGTTTTGTGCCGAATAAATGTTTGAATTCATAAGTCTAGATTTGGCTTATTCGATAGTATTAGGGTTGCGTCGAATATCATTGTTAAAATTTCATAAATTTTACTAGTGTGTAGGATCGGCTTATTTATATGATATCATGTTGCGCCGAATACATGTTTGAGTTCATAATCATAGATTCGGCTTATTCGACGGTATCGGTTGTGAGCCGAATATATAGGATCGGCTAATAATTTTGCATGTGCGTAGGATCGGCTTGTATGGTAGTATTAGTTTTGGTGCCGAATAATTGTTGTTTGAATTTCAGAATTTTTGCATGTGCTTAGGATCGGCTTGTATGGTTGTATTAGTTTTGCGCCGAATAAAGGTTTCGATTCATAAGTCTAGATTCGGCTTATTCTTTAGTATTAGTGTTGCGCCGAATATTATTGTTAAAATTTCATAAATTTTACAAGTGTGTAGGATCGGCTTATTTATATTATATCATGTTGCGCCGAATACATGTTTGAGTTCATAATCATAGATTCGGCTTATTCGACGGTATCGGTTGTGAGCTGAATATATGGGATCGACTTATAATTGTTTTGTGGTATGAGCCGATCCACTCTCTGTGTAAGCTAATAAAAATTTCAAGACATGATTCGGCTCATATGTGTTATTTCGGGTAAGCCGAGCCTTCTTATTTTCTTACAAGTTTTTGGCTTTCCAAATCTCTTTGTTGTTCGAATTAGTCTTATAACTTTCATACTTGTGTCAGGACCAATGCAGCTACAAAGAGGAAGAAGATGGAGGTAACACCTTCTACTTCTAAAACTCCCGATCCTAGAGGAGGAGGTAAGAAAAACTTGGGAGCGAGAGGTAGAGGAGGAACTTTAGAAGAAGTAAGAATTGAAAGACAAGTAAGAATTGAAAGACAAGAAGAAGGAATAGCTGAAGATGAAGAAGTTTATGATAATCAAGAAGTTCATCAAGAAACACAACCCCAAGGAAAACCCAAGAAAGACAAGAAAGGTAAGAAGGTGGCAGAACCCGAGAAAGAGAAGAACGATGATGATCGACGGATCACTGGTTTACACATTCCTGATGAAGATGACGTAATTACACCTCGATCAGATGGTTTGCCTCATGGTCTTCCGGAAGATGGAGGAAATGTGTTGATTGGTTATGCCGATTCTTGGGCGAAGAGAATTTATGAGACTCCTGATCACAACCGTGCAGTCCGAGTATTGAGACACCAGAGGGCAACGGAATGGAGTCTTGATGAAGAGGTTCCTGAGGTGATTGCTTACGTACAAGCCAGTGCTTTATGGCCTGCTATCAATTATGGACATAAGGAATATGATAGTGTTTCGGTCTCTGCATTTACCGAGCGCTTTTGTCCAGAAACTTACACATTTAAATTACCCTTTGGAGAGATGTCAATCACTCCTGATGAGGCTAGTAAGATTACAGGTCTTAAAGCAAGGGGTGTAAGTGTGGATGCTGGTTTTTATGACATGAGTTGGGATGAGCTATACAATTTGTACCTGGAATGCCTTGGTTGGGGTTCAATGAAAACTGAGTTGGAGTTTTGTCGATCAGTTAAAGATGTCGATACCGTTTTCATACCAGGTGGCAGAAATAAGAAGAATAAGAAGATCAAGTTGACTAACTTGAAAAGGTAGTTTGAGAACACAAAGGAAAGAGTCACACAAGGTTTGTTGATAATGGATCTCGTCAAAGTGAAGCAAACCGGAACTGCCTACTTGCTTTATACTCTTGGTAGAGACATCTTTCCCGACACTACCGGAAACAAGGTAAATGCTAATTATCTCCAATTGGTAAAGAATCTTGAAACTTGTAACAAGTTTGCTTGGGGAACGGCTACGCTCGCTTACCTGCTGGACCAACTTGCCACCGCGTCTAGGTTGACAAGTACAAACATCGGAGGGAACTTCATTTTGCTCCAGGTAACTTTCGGGAGTTCAGAGTATGGTTCGGCTTATAACCATAAAACCTTTTAAGCCGAAGTTTTTTCTTACTTGGTTCGGCTTATAATACTTGATCCATATAAGCCGAACAGTTCTCCGAGTTTGCAAACTTTAGTCTTACTTTGATGTTTCCAAGTAAAACTTGTTTCTATCAATTCAATTCCTTTGATTTTTTTAATGTGGTTCTTTGGATGCAGGTGTGGATATATGACCATTTCCCAATTTTGAACTTGGCCAAAGTATTTGAGAAAGATGTCGATTATGTTGATACTGAGCCAACTGCAGCACGGTACGCGTACGAGGACTCCAAGAAAAGGAACAAAAAGAAGTTGGTGGCAAGTTTGAGAGAGACGTTAGACTATCTTGGTGTTGATGATGTCGCTTTTCA
This sequence comes from Papaver somniferum, assembly GCF_003573695.1. Lineage (NCBI taxonomy): Eukaryota > Viridiplantae > Streptophyta > Magnoliopsida > Ranunculales > Papaveraceae > Papaver > Papaver somniferum. The sequence goes on from NC_039368.1 coordinate 81,445,272, forward strand.
ACCATATGAGAGAGAAGATGAAGAAGATGAAGTTGTTGAAGATGAGGATATGCCGGTAGGTATGTATCATGGGCCATTGTGGTATCCCGGTGGTTATGTTATATACGATCCTAGGCGAGTACTCCGTCAATTAGGATGTGTCCAAAAGGTTCCTTTGTTTGACGAGAAATTCAGGTTGTTACCAAAGAGTGGTAAGGGAACTAAAAGCACCACTTCATCTTGGGAACCAAAGTATGATCCTGATCCCACCGTTGTGTTTTGGAATAATTTAGACAATCACACATTAGATGCGTCCAAGTTAACACCTTTACTTGATGATCCATGTGAAGAGGATCCGGGCTATATGGATTGGTATAACCAAATTTCTCATCCCTTCATTATCAATAAGAAAAGGAAAAAGATATCTGATAAGGGGAAGGCGAGGCCAATCAAGATCACCAACAAGTCTACTTCCGAAGATGTAGTCAAGGCTTTCAAGGTTATGGTAAGAATGACTTCACTTTATACTGTTTTCATATATTAGTTATGGTAAAAATGTCTTCAACCTCATGGTTATAAGTTGTTCTCAAATGAAAAATAGGTTGCCGCGGGTAGGGAGATGTTGAAGAAAATGAAGGCCAAACTTGGTTGCAAAACAACAATGACCGTGGAAGAACAAAAATACCTCATCGACAAGTGGGATGCAATCATCAACAAAGGACAAGGACCCGAGGAACCCGAACAAAGGCCTACCACTAAGAGGTCTCGACAAGTTGGTGAAGGTACAAGCCAAGTTGGTGCTACCGTCCAACCCGGTAATGATGCGTCGGAAGATGAAGACCAAGGTGGAAGAAGAGGTGGTCGTGGAACTAAGAAGAGGGGTCGTGGTTAAATGCCCTTTTATGTACACTTTTATGGTACACTTTTTCTTAAGTTTTAAGTACACTTTTATGGTGTTGCAAACACCTTTGCTTTAAGGTGCTGAACTTTGTTTTTAATGGTGCTGGGATTGGGTTATGGACACCGTCAATTTCATGTTTTAATGAATAGCTTAACAGTTATGTGCCGAATTTACAGAGTTCGGCTTATCCTCTAATGTTAGTTACACGCCGAATCATTTGTCCTTCAGGTTCGGCGCATTCGATAATCACATTATGTGCCGAACTATGAACATTTACAGGTTTCGGCTTATACGATATCCTCATTATGTGCCGAACCGCGAACAATATTTTAACCCAAAAATTAACAAATTCATGTTCGGCTCAGACGATAATCATATTATGTGCCGAACCTTGAACATAAGAGGTTTCGGCTGATACGATATTCTCCATATGTGCCGAACCAGTAACAATATTTCAACCCAGAAATTAAAAAATTATGTTCGGCACATACGAATTTGGATATGTAAGCCGAATTAGTAATGATTCTATTCTGGGCTATTCAGGATGTTGTTCGGCTTACTATGAAACTTTCATATAAGCCGAACTAGTGTCTAGCAAAAGTGTGGGAATTGGAAATTATAGGTTCGGCGCATGCAGTAAACAGATTCAGTAAGCCGAACCGTTCATCAATTGGTAGATTCGGCTCATAGATGTGAGCCGAACCTCAACCTGTTTTGCCGAACCATGATTCATAATCTAAGAAATCAGCCATTTGGGAATCATTGGTGTAGTTGATGTGTATTTTCCTAGGTTTTTTAGATGATATATGACCCTCCTCATCCTCCATTAAATCAAGAATTATAATATTCTCACTTTCTCCTTCTCTCCTTCAACTAAACAACTTTGATTTTTTTTTCCTCATATTTTTCATCTAAACAACTCTTATAATTCTGAAAATTATCTTAATCTCTAAACAAAATATTTAATCACTAATCAAGATTATTAACACTAATACGTAAAGGGCATATTTGCCATTAAAAAATTTTTGGGTTAAGGGGTTATCTGATTTTGCTATTCAACAACCTTTTTTGTCTTCATTCAGTATGCCTTGAAAGATTTTGGTATGCCCAAAATTATGGTTCATTATTTGCATCCCCCATATATATATGGGATTTCAATTTTGACATTTGCATCATGTTTTTTATTCCTTTCCTGCTTCTCAAGCTTGTTATCTCTTTGGACCATTGCAGGAGTGTGCAGCATACAGATGTGTGAACTAGCGCCAAGCCCAGGTTTACCTCGTGCGTAACCTGACCAACTTCATCATGTGTGTGACTTCTTGTATTTTCTTCCTTCACCTCCTGCTTATCAACATCAATATTAAGATTGTGTAATTCCTCTTGATTACTTGTCTGGTTAAAAGAACTCATGGAAGCAGACACATTTGCTTCAACCTGCACATTGCTTGGTTTAATCTTTGGTTTCAGCTTTGTATATGAAGCAATACTAGCCACAGGCGGAACAGAACACTTTGAAGTTGAGCTTAGGGCATTAACTTCAACTTTAGTAGTTCCAGCTTTTGTCAGTCTGGCAGTCTCATCTAGTTTAAGTAGACGTTTGGGGTCCACAACACGGTTCGACTGATTACGTTTGCTTGCTCGATGATTGCTTAATTGAGCGGTAACTGACTGATTACTGTGAGAAGCTGAAGATTTTGGCTGCAAATTCAAAGAACTTCGTAAACAACAGTTGCTAAAAAACACATCGAAATTGTGCCTAGAATTAGAGAGTTTTTTATAACATAAATAGGTTATCCTACCTGATCAAAGAATCGAAGGGATGGCGAAGGCATCCGCAAACCGGTTACTTTTGTAGGTTGAGTTAGTGGATTTGGAATATCCTCACTAATACAGTTAGTGTTGTGTGCCACAGGATTGTCAACTTCAGCACGAGATTCAGTAACTGCATTATGTTTATCAGCACAAAGTACAGGATGTGGAGTCGTCTTCTGACCAATCTTAGTACCTTTTACAGACTGTGGAGGCCGTAAATCAGTTGATAAATGCTTATCCTTAGACAAATTTACCTGTTCAACATACATAAAACATTAAGAGATGGGGGAGAGAAGTTGTTCAGATATTTCCTCGCCATAAAGCAGCAGTTACTACTATTATTATCTGAGGAATTCATATTGATATGACTTTCCCATCCTTACCGAAGTTTTACTTGAACGGATTACATATGCAGAATTAGGTTTCTTCTCGGGAATCAATGAAGACCCTCTTCTCAGTCCTGCAGTTTTGTCGGCAGTAACTGCTTAAAAAAAGAGGAGTAAAATGGATACAATTCACATATGCATCTTCAAGTCCATGAAGCGATATGCATAGCGAGAGGATACCTGGTGGAAGATTCCGATTGAGCTTCGAGGCTTTTGTCCCACAGCAGTGTTCTTGGATATTGTAGAAACTGAAGAAGATTCTGCCTTCACAATAGTGGGTTTTGGAATTCTGGAATCTTAAACTGTCCTATTTAGTGTACTTGAATTCAGAAGCCTCCTTTGAGTAACAAAAGGTTAAGGTAATGCAATTGTAGCTCATATTGAGGACTTTCAAGCAAAGTCGATAATATGTTAAAAGACAAGACAAATGAAAACAATAATAGAAGGATATGAAGATGGGGTGGAGGGTCTTGGACCACCAGGAGACACTTCCAGACAGAGCCTTGGTCAGCTGCACCTTTCTTGAAGCCTTGACATCAAACATTCAGACGAACAAGATAATGCCTTCGAATCAATACTCATAAGTCACTTAAAAGTAACACCAACACCTGAGACAGAGAACCAACACAACCATTTACCTCAAAACACCACTACGTTCTAAAGATAATATTACTGAAATGGTGACAAATGGACAGACCTTCGTCAGTAAAATAAGCTTTATTCCAAGCTAAACTTTTCCTTAAACTGTATCCCCCACGTTTTTGTACTCCTTTTTGTTTGCTGTGGATCTTCACTTAAGCTTAGATTTTGGTCATTTAACTTTTCCTTCACGCGCGATGCGCCTGCCGTTCATTCCGTAATTTTGTATTTTTTTCCGTAATTTTGTATTTTTCGTGTATCAATCAACGTTCAAAGCCGACACTCGTTCAATTATCAAAGTCAACGATGAACGCCATGTGGTGAAAATTCATGTCAAGGTCAATTGTCCCCTCACCACTACTTGTTTCTGCTTTATATCCATCTTTATTTCCCTGCCCACGCTAAAGTGCCCCCAACGATAAGCATTCCTCCGTTTCTCAAGTAGCGCTTCTTTTTCCTCTTTGCTCATTGAATCCCGTTTTGCTCTTACAAAGGTACGATAGTTGAGCAATTGAACCTCTCTATGTCGTTTCTGTTAATTAGCACGTTCCGCACGTAGTCGAGCTAGCTCAGTGATTTTAGGACTCCGGCGAACTCCACCTTCCATTTATCTTACTGTTTTAATACGAAGGATGCAAGATTAGGAAGTTAAATTGATCTTCAATTCATCAGCACAAACGTGAAACAACAATTCTATAAAATGGAATGACTGGGTAATGAATCCAAAGGCATTCTCCAACAGCTCATTCTTAATCGCAAGCATTGAGACTTAACACTGAGACTAAGAGTATTTCAGTTAAAGATTACGCATATGTAATCAGAAGCACTACTGCTAATTGTCCGACCAAAGGTAGACCTTCTATATAATGAGAAATATGCATCTTATCCGTCACAATGTTTGTCCACATAAACTAAAATTAGTTTTTTGTTTTTCAGATTTCATTAAATTAATAGGCAATTTGATAATCAACCAAATTAATTAGAAATTTCGAACAATCATAAAAACAAATCATTAGTTCAGAGTTCATACAATAATCCATTGAATCATTTTGATTTTCAGAAATTGGATCAAAAAGAACAGAAAAAAAAGATGAAGAACAGAGAATACTTGAGGAAAAAAAAATCAGTTAGCATCAATTTCTTCCCAATACCAATAATTAACATTCAACAATTCTGCAAAATCCCATCAAAATGAAAGAATTCACAGTAGTAGCAGAGATTTGTGACAAAGAACAAACTGACTCGGGCTGACTCAGTAAAAAATTATTCATTACAGATGGAAACTCTTCTTCTTGACACATCAAACTAAGATGCATAACCCAAAAGTTCACTATTGAGATTCAACAGATTTACCAAAAAAAAAAAAGATGAAAATTTTCATTGACAGAGAACGAAACAAGGAAAAACTGGTGGCGTAGAAACTGATTCTTAACTCAATTCATTTATCTCACTGAGCATAGTTATAGACACCCAATACTTACTTGAAATGAAATAAAAATTGGAAATCAACATCTCAATACTTACTTGAATCAACTATAGATGAAACTCTTTCTTTTCTAGCAATGGGTTCTTTTCAGTTTCTTCATTTATGAACTTAGTGGTACCTCCTCCATCAAATCTACTGTCACTACCACTGTTTTTTCCTCTAAATCCGCAACCACCTAACATAATGTGTAGAAAAAGCCGTAAAATTTTAATGAAGATAAAAACGAAGAAAAAGATCACAACAGCTAAAAAACAGAACAATAGCCACAATAATAATGCTCTAGCAGTGGCCTTTACTTCATTCTCTATCAAATAAGCTTTATGTGAGTTATGCTATATTAACTCTAAAATCATCCAAAAATAAATAAATTACGACCCTCTACTATTTGGAATATGCCTAAGGTTTCTCCGTAGTCTAAAGTACTTTCAGTGTGCAAGTAAGAAAAAGAGTAGCTATAGGGATTACGTTGCTGAACATCTTCCCAAGAAAGTAGCAAGTACAATAAAAGTTATCCCAAGGCTGCTAAGGGTGTACTGTAGGTCTGGAGCCAGCCATACAAAATCCTTTCTAATGCATCCAAAAAATTCAACTGAATAGCTATATCATATGCCATAGAAAATAGTTAACACATACATAAGAAATGAAGAATTGCTATAGAAACTATATATATAATCACATGTTTTTCCCACAGCCACAAAAATGTTTCATGTACGGAAGAATTTCCTCTCTATGCAACAAATCCATATGAGAGAGTGAAGTTGTGAAGGTATATTAATAGGTAGCCCATATTGCCATTGCACCGCGGCATCAGAACAACATTAGATGCAGAATTAATCCAGTTGGGTAGAGATCATCCTATTCTGCATCGTCCGTAAGCTATTATTCCTAGGAAATGTTGTCATACGGCATTCATATAATAAAAAATTATTTACCATATTGGACCAATCGATATTTTTCAAATGTACTCATGTGACAGAGGACAAACTTAGAGGTAACAGAAAAAAAAACTTAGTGTATAAATTCCAGGCCTGGGATAAAGGTTGAGACCGATTTCTAATTAGAGCCGGACTGAAATGCATTCTGAATGGAAATTTAATTAAATTTTCCAAAGCCAGCTAATTGCATTCATAAAAAAGGTTGACCGGGGCCGTAAACCCTGGTAATACCATTTTATTGAGCTTAATTCAATTATTGAGCTAACAAAGTTCAAGTATTGAGCTTAATTCAATTCTTTATTGAAAGAACCATTTTATTGTCTGCAACATATTTTCACAAACAATGAAAAGTTAATCCATCAAAACTAATTGAGGGCGCTACAAAAAAGAAAGTCTTAAAAACCATAATCAAAGGAGAAAGAATCAAAATTAAACTGGTATTTTGTAGAACATCCAAACTTTTACTGCCTCTACATTGGCTTTCATAACATTAGAACTGAAATTAAATTGCAGCAAAATTCTCAAATCCTAAAACCCATTCCGCTGCATGAAAACCAATTTCCGATGAGATGAGATACGAAGTTGGAAATTTAATAAAGTGAGGAACCAAAAATATTCAAATCATTGTTACTTGATGAAGAGATTGGTCTACCAATTGAGGAATAATCATATGAAACCCTAAACTCTACTTTCACATACAAAGAAGATAAAAAATTGGGGGATTCATAATTAAAATCATACCTTTAGAGAATCAGAAGCAGTCTCTAGTTCTCTCTACAGTTCAATATTAGTAGAAGCTTTACTAATGCAGCAATATCTTAAGCTAATACAGGTACAGAAGGAAAAGTGAGATTGGAGAATGGAAAAGAACCCGATAGGAAGAATTATATGCAGTTATGTTCAATCTAATCAAATGTGAAAGAGTTGAGAGTAAGAGTGAAAGTGAAAGTGACTCTGTTGGACTGATCGTCGAGAAGGGAGAAGAATTTTCAGGAGAAGAAGACCGGGGAGCTAGGCCTGTCAATGGAAGAATATCCGTCGGATATTTACAAATCCGATATCCGACATGTTAAGCACTACCGGATATTCATAATATCCTACATGATATCAAAATCAGATATCGATTCCGATAGGCTAAGCTGTCGGATATCCGATAGTATCCGGTTATAACAAAAAAAGCTTAAAAATCCCTGTAAAACATTTTCATAATTGACACTTATGGGATATTTATCCGATAATATCCGATATTAGACTCGAAATTAGGATAAATTACAAATAAGTTCCTATACTATCGGATATCGGATATTAACATTTCGGATGGGGTCTAATCTGTTTCCGATATATTAAGGAAGAAATATCCGATAAAATACCCGATCTGATATCCGATATCCGATAAAACGGATAAAATCCTATAGGATCTCGAATACTCGGAAACGGATACCGGATATCGGACAAATATTGACAGGCCTACGGAGAGCTGATAGTTGAATCCCTAAATCTAAGGTCGTGTTTGGCCGCTTGGATATCCTTATCCTAGGATGGGTTATCTAGATAAAACGGTTATATCGTGTTTGTCTTCCCTCAATTCCCAACTTGATAAGAGTAAGAAAACCCACTGTGATTTTCGTATGCTAAAAAGGTGTGATTAAGGTATTCTCTCAGATACCTGTTTTTCCAATTTCCTCGCCAAGGATAGAACTCCACAATCCCATTACCATTCCCACGAATCCATGATACCTGTATCACCATTACTAAACCCACGATAGGGTTTTTCATACCTTTGTGAATTTTCCAATTTCTTCCCTATAAAATTGGCACAAGGTATTCTCTTTTCTTCTCAACTAGTTTAGTTTAACAAATTCATCCCAGTAATTTCTACGATTCAGTTTGTTACAAATCTGATTTGGTTTTTCTTACAGAGCGCTTTCATATCAAATCTGCAACAGATCAATTGCAAATTACTGGTATCATCTTCATCCTCTTTTTTTCTTCTCATTACTACATATGTTTTCTTTTGTTTTTATCAATTGCATGTTGCTGGTATCATCTTCATCCTCTTTTTTTCTTCTCATTACTACATATGTTTTCTTTTGTTTTTATCAATTGCATGTTGGTGGTATCATCGTAATCAGATTAATGATTTAGGTTGTCTGTTGATAGTGGTTGGTATGACTTAAATTTGGGAAAGGAATTTTTTAAATTTGATTAAATTAGTAGGTAATTCATTTTGTTTATGACAAGCTTTGTTTGAGGCATTACTAGCTTCCCAAGTTCACAGGGTTATTCTTGTTAGCTATAATGGTGACAAAATTAGTGATATAGAATCCAGTAATGATGTGTTGTTTAACTTTCCTGAAAAGTTTGTTTAGTAATAGCTTACATATTCAGTTAATTATAGAAAATGGAGAGTGATCAATCATCCAACCCCCAAACTGGAAGGACAAGTTGGACTCCTCCCATGAATAGACTGTTCATAGGTCTAATGGAAGACCAAGTACAGAAAGGACAACTACTATTCAGCAAATATGCTTGGACACACTTTGTTGATAATTTCAAGCAGAGTTTTGGTTCTTCTTTTACCAAGGATGTGTTGAAAAATCGTATGAAAACTTTGAAGAAGAACTATGTTGTTGTGAGTACTCTTAGAGGTCAAAGTGGATTTGGATGGGATCAGTCGCGAGAAATTGTGATTGCTGATGATGCTGTATGGGATGATTATATCAAGGTTTGTAATTTATGTTATTCTTTAACAATTGAATGAATTTTGATTTTCGTTTTGTATTTAGAAGATATGCTAATAGGAAAATTTTATAATTCCACTTGCAGAAGCATCCTGATGTCAAATGCTGGAGGACAAAGACCCTTGCTCACTTTGATGAGTTAGCTATTATATTTGGGGATAATAGGGCCAATGGAAGGTATAGCCGTTGTAGGAATGACAATACTGTGCAAGATGATGATGACCATGATAATGAAAATTTAGATAACACGCAATCTCCAGATACCCCTCAAGAACAGAATGGGAATGGATATAAATATAAGGATGAGGACTTGCGTACATCTGACACTCAAAAAAGGGCTCGAGCTTCAACAGGTCTGAATTCACGTCCTTTTAGAAAGACCAAAAAGAGTATAGGAGAAGGAATGGTAGATGCAATTCAGGTAATGGCAGCGGCTGTGAACAATGTTGCGACTAAGAAAGAAGAAAACAAAATTTCATCATCTTTAGAGGCAAATTTAGTGTCCGCACTCAAGGATGTACCAAATTTGGATGATGATACTTTTGTGCAGGCGCTAGATTTATTGGAAGATGAAAAGAAAGCTAAGATTTTCATTGCATTGACTGGGAACAAGAAACGACAGTGACTGTTATCGAAGCTCAATATTCCCGCATATTATCCTTCCAATTTTATGTGACTAGGTGTCTGATAGGGTGAAGTTTGGCCACATAGTATTCTCAGGGATTTCGAATTACTAGGTTATGTTTAAGTTTCTTTTCATTTAGTAGTTTGTGTCATAGATTTAATTTGGTTAATGTTTAAGTTTAGTGTTGTTATGGTACTGTAATAGTAGTTTTCCTTTCATTTTTTATGAACTATGTTCCTGCTCTATGAATTAAATTGAAATGTTTTTATTTTTAAAGTTTCCATGTTGATTTTTAATTTTTTGTGTGTTTTCTATTGATATAATGATTTTTAATCTTCTATATTCTTTCTGTTGGTAGGTACATATAAGATATCGTAATATGGCGAGTTCTGACGATGAAGAAGATTTGGTAGTAGTTGTAACAGCAGCCACAACAACACTAATTGTTGTTTATTACCAATATTTTTTGGAGAAAACAATATGCCATGATTCAATTCTTAGTGGTGCAGCTCATGTAGATGAAGTCTTAAATGGTCATGATGCACGATGTCAGGATAGTTTTCGTATAGAAAAACATGTTTTCTTAAGATTGTGTGATATGTTGAAAGAAAAGGAGTTACTTCGTCATAGTAATGGAGTTTGTGTTGAAGAAAAAGTAGCAATTTTTATGCTTGCTGTTGGACATAATGAACGTAACAGGATACTTCAAGAGCGTTTTCAGCATTCAGGTGAGACAATTAGTAGACATTTTAATGCAGTCTTGGATGCTATTGTTGCATTGGCAGATGATTTTCTTGTACCAGCAGGGCCTGATACCCCCACTGAAATCTTAGAAAACCCAAGATTTTATCCATACTTCAAGGTATTGCATATCTTCAACCAAGTTTTATCACATAAACTCAATTAGTTTTTGTTGTATATATAAATATGTTTGTATCCATAGCCAACTACTTTTTACTCGTATTCTTTTCATTATAGGATTGTGTAGGAGCCATTGATGGAACACAAATACCAGCAATGGTTGGTCTCGACGAACAAGTCCCTTTTTGGTGCAGAAAAGGGTTCATTTCGCAAAATGTTTTAGTAGCTTGTTCCTTTGACTTACAGTTTCAGTATGTTCTAGCTGGTTGGGAAGGCTCGGCTGCTGATTCACGCATACTAGATTCAGCTCTAACAAGATGCGATAGATTAATTGTGCGCGAAGGTATAACGTGCTATCATATATTTTTCATTCTACTTCCAAATACTATTGCCAACCCATGTTTCTAGCTTTGACATCTTTTTAACGGGAGCTCAGGTAGACAACTACTTTTCAATTAGATAGATAGGCATGCTGGTCATGCTGTATTTTTCATCATTTGTTCAATTCATCATTTACTATCAAAGAAACCCTCCAGTTGAATTATGTGTTTGGAATTCCTAGAGCATGACATTTAATCTCATCTGTGAACTATTTATCTGTTTTTTTTAATGATTATTCCTAGAGCATGATATTTAATCTCATCCGTGAACATGACATTTTAATGATTATTGGGAACTATTTGTCTGTTTTTTCAATAAGAAGTTACTAGTAGTCCATGAAAATGATTACCTATCAATCTGAAATTCTTCATTTTGCAAGAACAAATTCGTTTCCCAGTAAAGTTTATTACAATCTTCTTCGTTTGTTACAATCTTCTTCATCAATGAGCTCCATTTTGTCTGTTGATTGAATCTTCTTCTCCTCTTACTTGAGAAATGAGCAGATTATGTGACCTGGGGAGAGAGATATTTCTTTTTTGCAATTGAGGAGCGAGAGAGAGCTAAGATATAAGAAGTCTTCTAGCCATTTAGGATTGGCTTTTATTGTGGGAAGTACCACGCATTAATGAAGAATGTCTTTTCCCAAAATTACACGTTCAAGGTTAACTGGACAGCAAACAGCACAGGGACGTGTTACCCTAACATATACGACGCAACAGACTTGAACCTACTATAAATTGAAACTACCCAACTACTTACTTATGTCTTCACACTACACTTTCACTGATAAAAATAATTATGGAGCCCAACTCTATTGAAATTTCTTACCAAATACTTCTCCCCTGCAGTACAAAAAAACAGATGGGAACAAATACAGTAGGGTAGGGTTCACAAACCTTAAATTCCATACCATTTTCAAAAACAAAATGAAAACTACCTTAAAAAGCGTTCTAAAGAGGACCCCTGTACACTTCATCATATATATATAATCTAACTTTATACACCAAAATAGTAGGATCACTACTTTTCTATACCATGTACAATTTCTTTCTTTTTTTCTTTCTTCCACTTGGTCAAGAATTTGAGGCAATTCATTCCAGATTGCTCCTTGTCAGCAACTATCTAAACCACTACCACCTGAGGGCTTCCTTCTGTTCTCACACAATCAGCTCAACTTCAGAGGCCTGACCACCACGATCATTTAGCCAAAAAACCCGCCAGTTCCTTCTTCTATCTACATAACCCACCACAACTACGACTGATAATTACAAATTCACAGATTTATGTGCCTGTCCAGAGGATGAAAAGCTAAGACAAGTGGAAAGAACCCTGTCCTTCAGTTATAGCATAAAGCAACTTCTCCTTCATTATATCCTACGAAAACCAATGCCATTAAAAATGAGAACTTACTACGAAGCAAAATAATTTAGTACCAGAACTTATGAATCAAGCGATTTTCATTTTTCAGTGGAAAGAAAAAGTAAACTTGGGTCTTCGAAAGTCTCACCTTGGTAGAATAAGGAGGAAGTTTCAGATAGTTGGCACAAGTCATCACACTGGGCAAGTCCCCATCAGCCCATTCGTTTGAATGCTGCAAAAATATTAACAAAAATAACACAAGATTAATAAACAAAGAGACTTGTTAAGTAGGAACTTTTATAGTCTATTAGGGAACGGTATTATGGAGGCATACCTTGCGGACAATTGTCATCTTAGGGTTTAAAGCTGCTAAGCCTCCACGTGGAAGTCGAGGTGCTCCAGTTACAAACTGAATGAAAGCTTGCTGTTGATCACGCTGCAAGTCCTTCATAATTTCCAGCAACTGCAGAAGAATAAAAAGCAAAAATAACCATTAGAAACATGTCCAGGTGATGCAGCTGAAGAAGTGAACAAGTAAAAGTCGGAAGAAAAATGATCGATTAGTACTGACATAAATGATCTGAGGACTGCTAACTGTGTAGCCATGATCAAATTTGATGTGATCCAAAAGCTCATTCGACTGTGAAAAACATGATCACCATAAAGTTAGAAAGTGCCTCTCGACACAAGTCACACAACACATTTTACAACAACAGGTTCTGGATACATACAGTCCAAGCATCTTGTTCTCCACATAATAAACGATCGATCTCCTCCCCAGTAAATACTTTGAGACTTGTTAACGGAAACACCTAAAAACCAAAAGGATCATCAAAATTATGGGATTATGGAAGTCTGTCCAGAGATAGGAATGGGTTCTGATTCAACTGAAGAAACTATAATTGAACTAGGGTCACACAACGTTTGGGTAGAACGTACCTGATTAAATCCAGATTTAAAAGCTTCTACTTGCCTCAAAATTCCAGAATTCAAAGTTGCATCCACGATCAGTGAAACGTATTCTTCCAAGTTGGCTGTGTTTACCTAGCAAAACGTACGCGAAAAAAGCTTCAGATGTTTTCTATTAAGATAGTAAAAAAAACCATCAGAAACATAGTACTAAGAGCAAGCATTCACCATCCTATGATCTTGGCTGGACGTAAGCAGGTAATCTGGATACCCAGGTAGAGTAAAATCTAAACAAAGATCATCAATCTTTGTATTCCTGAAATAGAAAGCAGATATAGGGCTCAAAATTCTCTTCCTATCAACAAGAGCCTGAAACTCTAGCAGAACCCTTCCAAGCCCAGGATCAAGTGACAGGATATCATGTATGTTGAGATCCTAAAAAAAATGGAAACAATTCAGTACTACGAAATATTAGACGCATTTGAAAAGCTTCCATGTTAACAAGTTAAAAGCTAGACTAAAATCAAAAAGAACCTGATCCAGAACAAGCTTATAAAAAGCTTTAGATAAGGGAAGGTCGAGAACTCTTCCATCCTGCAGTGCCTTGGCTACAATCTTTCCGAGAAGGACAAATCTCTTCAACACCTCAGAAAACTTAACCCCATTTGACAATTCCATCGTAGCTGACCAAGGGCGAGGGAAAAGTCCAGAAGGAGCAACTACACATCCAGGTTCTACCTTTTTCCCTGAACTGGGGAAACTGCGATCTTCCCTCCACATACCCAAGCCTAGCTTCTGAAATTCGTGACTTACCAATGTATAAAATTCCAGAGTTGGACCCAGACCGGTACCAACCTCTCCACTGTATTCCACTTCAAGTGTAACCTTGTCGGCCTGAGCATCCATCATTTGTGCAGCAGAGTGTAGGATGTGGGTCCGGGGAATCCGATATTTTTTCCGAGTAAAGTTACCAACGAGTGAGCGCCTATCGCTGCCAGGACTTGAGTTATTACTAGAAGATGTTGAAGAGGAATGAGATAGAACTAGTGGAGAACGAATTACTGTCAATAAGAAGTATTTGTTCCTTGCTTCAAAACTAAATAGGAAGGGGCACTCAGCCATTAGTTGGCTGCACCATGCTGGCATTGCCCCAGCAGCTACAGCCGGAGGGTTTGCCATCTGCTGTTCTAACTTTTCAGTCAATTTACTGCTCACGAACTCGCTCTGCGGAACTGGACAGACTGATACCGCTAAACTGTCCAAGTCATCACTTTTCCCTTCTGCAAAAGCTTTGATCCTTTCATGAGACATCAGGTGACCAGTTGACTTGTTTATAACTTCCAAAATTTTCAGAAGAAGAAGTATCTCGTAAACTGGATCTGACTTTTCCAAATTATACGGAAGTTCAACTGTCAGCATACCGGAGAGACACAACAAATTCTGGTAAAACTTCCCTGGATAATTTTGCATAATAGAAATCTGAGTTCCTTCGAGACAACCGTCAGTACTACTTTCCATTACTTCAGCAGCCCTTCTAAATGTAATATTAAATACTTCGGACCAAAAGTTTTTGCCTGCGATCATATCATTTTCATCCTTCATTTGTAACTGAAAAATTGCTTGATAAAGGGTCAATCTCAAATCTAGCTCTCTTCCGTCTAAGAAAAATTTCAGCTTCTGATGGCAATCGTCAACACCACGTGATTCGTGATGTTCTTTAACGGCAGATGCAGAACTCTCATCAACTGACTTCTGCCTTTTAGGGGTACCTGTCTTTCTGGAATCATTTTCTGATTCGCCTGCAGTATTTACAGCAGACGTTGTTTGAGCGTCATTTCTCCTGGCACTGATCTGGGGCCACAAATATCTTTCAATGGCATCAAAAGAGGTAAAAGGCTCAATACTCACGGTATCTAAAGAATCATCACAAAAATCTGTCTCTCCCTCTTCCTTCACGAACCGAACCTTTAAACACGGATGTGTGGTGGCGTGCTTAGTTGGAATAGCAGCATGCACAGCCCTTAGTTTTGAAATCTGATTTAGAATAACCGGGAAGTTCTCCAAAGAAGACAATGCAGCTTGCAGTTTCCTTACAAGGACTGCTAGAGGCGTTCCCTCCCAACGTAAGCTCGTTGATGACAAAGAGAAACTAGCAAAATTTGCAAACCTCTTCATTATAACAAGTGAATAATCTGATAGCCCGTGATGCTCTATAACTTTTCCTTTCAGGTACTGGCCATTGGAAAAATAATTTAGTAAAGATTTCACTATTCCACTTTCAATAAACTCAAATGTTGACACAGAATCACCATCACTAAGCTCCATCACTATTTGACCCAGGGTGTGAAACAAGTTCTCTTCCAAACCAGGCCAAATATTGTTACTCATGGACAGATTCACCATATCATTTAGTGTTGCCGAGTACTTTCTAAGCTTCTGAAGAGTTTCGGTCAATCCTATCTCAGAAGTTTGTGATTCAACAGCAAAGTAAGTTTCCTTGATCTGCTTCGCCAAAGTGTGAATGGAATCTTTCTCAAGCTTGCACTTTCCTATTTCTGAAGATCGAGGCTTACCTATGTTAAGATTGTAACATAAGCATCTAACACTATCGTTCACATTTGATTTTTGCTGCGAGCCAGATGAGATCTGATTGTTACTGGAGTTTGTAAGCTTTTCTGGTGTTAGAATTGCATCTATGGCGTAAACAACACCCTCCTTCGCAAAAGAGTTCAAGAACATATCTGGAAGCTCTTTAAGGATAGTCTGCACGATATTTAAAGCTGATATCAGCACATGGTGATCCTTCCTAGCAAACACACCCGCGAGAAAACTGCATAACCATCCAAATTACGTTAATATCATTTAGACAACTGCCAAAACTATCCACGCGGACTAATAAAGCCTTTGTTACCTCGATATGTTGCTATTATCAAGTATGTCAAAGAGAATATCAGATCTGCTAACATTGACTAACTTGTTGATTACAGAAACACAGCCGTCACGAACTTGTAGATTTGCACCATTATTTACAACCTGTAGAATGATGAAAGTTAATGGTACAGCTTACAAGGACTAAAAAAAGAAAACGAACATCAGAGAGTAAAACCAACTTATACAAAATAAGGATACAACAAAAACAAGAACAAAGGGAAAGA
The DNA here is from genome assembly GCF_003573695.1 of Papaver somniferum. NCBI lineage: Eukaryota > Viridiplantae > Streptophyta > Magnoliopsida > Ranunculales > Papaveraceae > Papaver > Papaver somniferum. Next base: position 81,461,441 of record NC_039368.1, read on the forward strand.
ACAAACCTCAACCAAAGTGGGAACAATGTCCATACCAAAACGCCTCAGAAGTTCAGGTTGGTCCTTTAAAACCTTTTCCTTACTTGACGACTTTTCGCCCCCGACAAGAGGAAGAAGCACATTAAGCAACTTCAAAACTTCAAATACCTGGAGAAATATTTGATGTTATCCTTCAATTATGTGCAGTCATCTAAAGGTTCACAGTCTAATGTCAATGTCACCTACACGGCTAAGATTCCACTCCACCAACATGGTTGGTATCATTCAAAAAGGATACAGGGTCAGAAGAATTTTATGGTTTCCCTAAGTGACAGAAAACGGACTTTAGTGTGTGCATGTGGCATAGTAAGGGTTTTGCGTGCTTTTTGTTCTATAGTAGAATGTCAGTTTCTAATCCGGTGATACCGCAGCTAGCACCTATTGTCAAAATGTTTAAAACCAGCAATTCGAGACTGAATACAGACTGAAATATGCACATTTGCAAATTATCCTTGACAGGAATAAGGTGGTATTGCATTTGCAAGATGCACAAATTAACCCTAAGCCATTCTTACTGGTTGACCCGATGGTTAAGCTTGACTGCAGTTGCAACTTAAAACCTAAAAAGTCGACTTTCAAAAGTGAATCAACTTGTCGAAATCTTTAAAACCAGCCATGCGGGACAGAATACAGATTGAAATAGGAGGAAGTGATGCATTTGGAAGATGCATAAACTAGACTAAGGCATTCTTACTGGTTTCCCAATAGGAAGCTAGTATACTGATACAGCTTAAAACCTGAAAGGACTGAGTTTTCAAAAGTAGAATCAAAACCTGGTTGGACTTTGCATCACCATCCCCAAGGGAAGAGGCTTTGCTGTGTGAGACGTCATAACTTGATAAAATATTCTTCAATATGCAACTTATTTTTTGCTCAAGAAGTATCTTGACAGCATTAGCGGAACCAGATGCAAGTCTAGAAAGAATCCCAATCAGATGCTGCAGATGATGTAGTAATGAAGTCAAGAATCGGCAATAAGAACTTTACTAGACTTCAATATGAAAGAAGAGGTTGATGGTGAAAAAAAAAAAAGTGAAGAGTAACATACACTATAGATTGACTGGTTGAAGCTGGTTTGACTACCCATAGCTATAAGAGGTATTACTGACTGAATCAATCGATGCTCGCAAAGTTGATCCACCATAATAGGAGAATTGCTGACGGTCTCCGTTATTCTAAATAAACAAGTAATTACATTCGCAAGAAGCTGTGTAATCAAGACAAAAGAGATGCGTTAACGCAGTATCAAACGAAATATAGGTGAACGAGTTGCATAGAAGAATCATGCTTACCTTTGGGTCTTCATACTGAAGAAGATTGCACAAAGCAGGAACGGCATCCATGAAATGTGACGAAGCGTCGGACGAGAGTTTCTTGCAGACATTAGCAACAGTACTGGTTGCAACCCTCTGACGAAGAAGACAAACGGATATGTTATGCAAGCGTCATCACATTCGGTAAAGCTAAATATTACACTTCACTCCTTCATTTCAGAAGCAAACAATTTTAAGTCTAAAAGCCAAGGCAGAGCAGGATTTGTTGCCATGAGCAAATGATCTAGCTCGCAACCTCCACTGTACAAACATTACCCCCTAATAAGAATCTACACGCAAGCCATACTCCAATATTGACTTTAAGAATGACCTGCTAAGGAACTGCTATATCTTTCCTTGACTAGTCAATTAAGGATCTAGTCAGAAGGCTATTAAAAAGAGTTTTACTGTCGTAATTTCCTACAGAAAGCGTTTTAAAGCTACTAACTTTCTACGAAACAACAGAAAACTTAGTAAAAGGTCCATATCTTTTCAGTCAAAAACCTTCTCTGGATTCAAATCTTCTACATTATATCTAAATCAAAAGTCCATGTCTTTCATTCTCTTTCCATTATCTACCGCAATACTCAATGTTAAATCAACAGAAAGCACAAGCAATGGGGTTTCTTCCTTTACCTGGAGACTCGAAGAGAAGAAATCTATAAAACTAAGAACAGCCATAATCGCACCAGCTTCCAAACACGCAACAGGTTGATCCGCCGAAATCTTCTCTAATGCTAACAAACACTACACAAACACCAAAATAAAAAACCAGTTACTAAAAAACCAATAAGTCAATTGCAACATAAACAAAATTCACACATTCAATTAACAAACCCAGAAATTCTACCTGTTCAGCAACATCCATGTACTCAATAGCCATTAATCTCTCACAAATTGCAGGAACAGCATCAACTCTAGCAAGTAATACAGATATCCCCGGCAAAACATCAACCAAATAAGTAATTGCCCTAATTGAATACAACATAATGTCTGGATTACTTTCATGTCTAGCCAACTTAACCAAAAGGGGCGACAACGCAGCTGCCGTACTCCCAGAAATCGAACTCTCTGTACAAAAAGATAACACATCACATAATTCAGTAAGTGATGACAATTGTCCAGACACATCAGTATTCTCATCACTCAAACTCTTCAAAACCATAGTAAATTTCTCTTGATCACTAGGATTTCTTCTGTCACTATGTTCCTGATAAACCCTCTCTTTTTCAGTCAATTCATCATTCCCACCACCACCATCAGAATAATCCTCCTCCTCCTCATCTTCTGATCTACCAGAAACCGATGTCGATGCTGATGTCGTCGCCGGTGCAGTCGACTCCACTTCCGTTTCCGCATCCTCCATCACAGTATCCTCATCCACAAACTGCTGTTGATTACTAGTTGTTGAACCCATATGTGTTTGTAACGACGACGAAGATTCAAGCTTCTCCGATTCTTCTGAAGAACTACACGCCTTTTTATCAACCGGAGATTGTAACTGATCAGTCGATTCAGTTCTTCTTTTTCCCAAATTCTCCATCAACTTGCTCGCTTTCTTCTTCTTAATCAAACTGTTTCCTACACAAACAAAAACAGATTCAACAACAGAAACAAAACCCTAGATGATGATCATAAAAAAAAAAAAAAAGAGTTTAAGTATTTTGATTTTTATACCCATAAAACTTTGATTTTTTTTTGTTCCAGGAAGAGAGAAACATATAAAACAAAGAGACTGATAAAATCGTTTTTATCACTAGTCTTGAGTAAAACCCTAACTTACCTCCTATAAAAGCGGTTTTATGGTTTTTACAAAGGAATCGGAAACCTCACCGCCATTAAACAGAGAGGAGGTTCTATTTCTTTTGTTTTCCTATTCTCTGTGTGTGTTCCGTCCGTCCTACACTACTAGTTCTAATTTTAAATGGGAACATGAAAAATTGAAGAAGTTTCTCATTAATTTAATAAGTATTAAATAAAAAATATATAAAAATAGTATAAATAGGGAAAAAAAATTACTTTCTCTTTGTTACGCAGTACTTGATGTACGTTTAGTGACTTACGTCCAGCCAATGGTTATTTGACTTCTGTGTCCTGGTGGGTCCACTTGGAGGAATTAATGTACTTTTTTTGCAGAGAAAATTAGGGTGATGCCATGATGGAGATTTTTTTGGCAGCTAAAAAATCGAATTTCTTATCGGTGAAGATCTTAGATTGTTCTTTTTTTTTTTTACCGTAAAACCCTAGTGGTTAAAGTGTGAATCGCACAAACCGATTTCCTTAAGTTGTCCTTTCTTCCCCACGAAGATCTTTTCTTACCACAGAAAATGCATTATTACTTGGCCATCGATTTGCTTCACACATAAAGCAGCAGTAGGTAGAATTTGTATTGACATCTTAACTACAGGGCCATGGCAAACACCTACGAGTCTATGACAAGCTCAACCGACAAGCAAAACATGAAAATAGCCCTCCTAGAGGTACACACGCCAAACAGTAGTAGTGGCTTTCACTTGTTCACTCAAGTCAAGTGGTGTCACACATTTGCTGTTCATCTGTGTGTATATGCAACAAAACAATTACTATTGTTCCCTTCAAATATTTCGGTGTACGGTGAAGGAATAAGACAAACAAGAACTTGCGTAGTTGCTTAGCCCAGTCAAAAAGGAAACGACTATGATGCAAACAATGCGATGAAGATGAAGGAAAAGTACAAAAAAGGACTGGAAAAAGGGTACAGGTAAGGATAAAAATGCCTTGAACAAGCTAATGCATAGACAAGTCCTCAGTGTTTTCATACGCAAAATCCCTTGAATGCTTTCAGATAAACAGAAAAGGGAAATTGAGAATAAAGAGTAACAGGTAATTCATCCATAGAAGTTCATCATTGAAGATGATAAAAGCTTTTAACTAAATCATCACAGACATCTTCAAATTGGTCTGTGATAACAATTTCCTGCTATGATGTTCTGACGAAGCTAAACATATAATCCAAACATGTAAATGTGCCAGAGTAATATATGTATAATGTTTATATATAAATTTAAAATATTAACTCTACTCAGATAAAAGAACAATAACTTCTACTAGCTACAGAAACCCCAACCGGCTAAATCAGACAGATTTATGCCCTGCATCCAGTGTGTTGCAGCAAAAGTAATTTGTAATGCCCTGCATTAGTTCAATTGGACCATGGTTAGTAACAGGTACCACCACATTAAGGAGAGAAGGAATCATCATAGGCTTTTCCAAACCAAATAAAACTGAATGAGATTTTGAAATCTAAATATAACCAGTCAAACTCAATGTTAAATCCAAATTTTTTTTATTAATACCACGCAGTCCAACCTATTTCATTATGGTTTAAGCAGAAAAAAGGAATGTTCTTTCTTTTTGTTTAGAATACAAAATTTTAGATGTATAAAGCTGACATTCACATATTGGTATCGATTACATTCACATTTAAACCACTTGTAGGTCACCAGATGGTTCATCAGACGTTTAAACAAACAGTTTTCACTTTTATAGAAGTTAACATACATGGCTCATAAGCATAGGGTGAGTCGACAGAGTTAGCACATAATTCTCTAAGTCCACGTTGCTAATATCTCACATGAGAAACAAAGACATGTATAAGCGTCCTAATTCCAACTCTTTTTACGGATATGATTGAAATTGTATGATACAGAACACACTTCAATTAAAGAACTAAACAAACAATTGGATTTTTAAGTGTAATTCACATCAGATGTTGTTCACTATCTGTACAACAGTAACATATGTTTAAAATTCATCAGTAACATTTGTTATTCACATCTTAATTGTAAAGCTTTTCAGGCTTGTTTTCACTTTTTAGTGCAATCCACATCAGGTGTGGTAAATTCATCACGCCTATACAACAGAAGTGATTCTACCTAACAGTAATGCCTTTCAAGCCTGTTTTCTTCTCAAACTACGGGTTCCCTGAGGCATAAGTTTCATCCAAAAAGGGTTGTTTTCTTTCACAAGCATTGTCTACGAAAAACCTTGGCAGTTAAAAAGAACACGCCAAGACCAGTATCAACTCAGTGTTCCAGCTCGCTAGAGCAGATAATAGCATACAATTCTTTGATAACTTCGTTTAGGTACCAGAAAGCATAAAACAATTTTAGACTCCAAAATTATAGAGCTGACATAATAAAACTGTATTAAAAAATCAGTGACAACACATACATTATAGTGAAAATTATGTAATGGAACCTATATGAAGGCACTTATAAATGTATTTGGTTTGTAATTCGGTTTGTAGCTAGGTCTACTGATAGCAACAAACAGAAATGAGATAACAAAGCATTTTTTCTCCATTAGAAAAGTATTCAGGGACCTAGCAGTCAGCTACCGGCATTGAATATAGATTCATAATTTAATACAAACATTGCTTGCCAGCAAATCAGACAAAAGCAGCATTCAGAAGGTAAAGTTACTCAGAGTTTAGGTAAAGATGACTTATAAGTCAGTCATATAACAAGGTAGGAAAGGGTAGATAACACACCGCTATTTAAGAGTTCATATAGCCTCCCTGTGAAAATGACCCCTGGTGAGCAATCTGCAAAGCAATTCAATGAAACACAATAAGAGACACAACAACATGAACCATTCGACCAGATGCACTAACAAATACATTAAGTAAGATCCATGAGTTCTATTACCTGAGGGTTTTGACCTGGTTGAGCTTTACCAGATCCATCAGCACCCTTAGCAGTTCCTTTTGTATCACCCTACAAAATATTACAGAATTTCACAATCAATCAACATTCTTACAACACAATTCAGTAGATAACTACAAAAATGAAACATAAATTACCTCCATCTGCAACATCACATCCCATCCCCCAACACAAACAGGCAACAAAATTACAAAATAGACAGATTAGATTTCGGTTATGATAAATGAAATCAAAGAAGACCTAAAAAAAGATTTGAGGAAAAAAATACACAGAAAAATTACCTCTCTGTACCTATTGAGGTACACCTTAAGTGGATCTATATAATCCTCAAATCCTAAAGTGGCCATTGCCCACAAAAGATCATCTCCATTAATAGTCTTTCGCTTTTCTCTCTGACACTTATCACTTGCCCTACAAATGAAAAAATAAAAATGAAATCAAAATTCCAGAAAAACCCTAAAAAAAAAATCCCAAATTGAAAACGAAAAAAAGAAGAGGCAGATCTAATTACTCGCTGGTGATGAAACTGATAAACTCAGAAACACATTCTTGAACAGTTTCTTTGGCATCTTTAGCAATCTTTCCATTAGCAGGTAAAGCTTTCTTCATGATCCGACTTATATTAGCAATTGGTAAGTATCTATCTTGTTCACGAACATTAGACCGTGGACTTTGTTCTCCACTTTCATGACTTCCACCACCTGGACTTGCCGGACCTTCTGCCATAACCTAAAAACAACAGCATAATTATGAAAACCCTAGTTTTTTCCGAAACCCTAATTTTCGTTCAAACCCTAAATCGGAAAAAGTTTCAGTTTCAGAGAGAGATGAAAGTATTAAAGAAACCTGTATACATACCTCTGAGAGAGAGAAGAGGGGTTTGTATTTGGCGCGAGAGGAGAAAAACGATGGAGTTGCTGAGATGAATTTCTTTGCTCTGAAATCGACGTTCGAGAAGAGATATTGGAGACGACGACTAAGATGATTATTAAACGGTAGACATGTTTATCTAAACCGTCCGTTACGTATTTATAGCCCTGCCACTGCCAGAGTTTTCTGTTTTGTTTTTCCTTTACTTTAACCCGTACACATAACATGTGCGAGATTAACCTACAGATTCATTGGGCGGGCGGGCCGGCTAGCCTAATAGCATGTAAATGTCCATTCGGAGATAACTTTTCGATTTTTAAAAGTCAAAAAGCAAGAAATCGGTTTGAATGTGAAAATTCAGAACGATTGCTATTAGCAAGAAAAGATAACTTTTTGTGAAGCAAAATTTTTTGCTTCTGACTTCTACTTCTGGAGAAGTAGAAGCACTTTTACTTCTAATATCCAAACACATTGTAAGATTTGGGGTTGTTTGTTTATAAACTCAACTTAATTGACTCGTATAGATTTAAGTCATCAATGTCTGACTGATTTGACTCGTTACGTTGGACTCAAGATTATTATTTTGCAAAATGAAACTTGTAAATCTAGTTAGATTTGTACCCAGTAGGTCAGATACAAAATGATACCTGACTCAAACAATCTCAAATCAGATAACGAGCTAAGTTTAGATCGTAAGTCAGATATTAGACAAATGAATAGGCAAATGATTTGACATCTCGCGCCCAATCATATACTGAGTCAGAATGAAATCTTGAATCAAACCCAAATAAACGAAGTATTAGTACTATCATGCTTTGCAATTTAAGATTTAACCCAATCCACATCACCTTGATTAAAGTGTTATCTCTTATCGCTTGTCTAAGGTTGAATTTTGAAAGCGTCAAATGGTTGTGTGCCTGCTGCCAAATGGTTCGGCGCAAGAGATATGGGTTGTTGGACCACCAACCGATATTTATATTTGGGCTATATTTTGGTCGTCAAATGGTTTTGCACAGAATATGGAGTTGTTCGATTGCCGGGACAAAATCATAATTTAAAGGTTTATATTGAAAGCGACAAAAAGTACCTCGCTAAATTGGGGCCTATAGTGATTAATTGGGGCCTATGGATTTTTTCATCCACCCCATAGAGAATGATGAGAGGTGTCTAAGTTTGATAAAACTACCATTTTACCCTCTATGAAATTTTAATATTACCAATTTATCCTCATTAAATCCTAATTAAAAAAAAAAATCAAAATCACTTCCATTTCCATTTCCATCAAAATTAAGAATTCAAAATCAAACGAAAACATTGTTGATAATCACCAAATTCACTAAAATAGGTAATTTTTCGTTTTAGCTGGAATCAGGTACTTTTCTATTAACCCAATTCCCTAGAGTAGGTTTCAATAACATGTAATCACTCAAACAATCCAATTTTTTTAAACCAAAGTTTTTTGGGGTTATAACAATCGGTCTACGTCAATGCACTTGTAAACCGATTTCATTTAGAAACGGTTGTTATTTATGCCCACAAAGACCGATTGTCCTGGATGGAATTCTGGTGATACATATATAAAAACCGATTCCTGATATGCAATGTTAGAAATCGGTTTTTATATGTGTATCGTGTAAACCGATTCTGGTTAACCAAAAAAAATTTAGTTAATACTCGATCATAAAATGACTATGAAATCATACTCGATTTCAATTCCATTAAAAATAAAAATGAAAATAGTTTTATATGCTTTTACTCGATTTGAAAATGAGTATAACTTTATACTCGAATTGAAAGCGAGTATAACTTTATACTCGAATTGAAAACGAGTACAACTTCTTAAACGATTTGAAACTGAGTATGAAGTCATACTCATTCTTAACTCGGGTATAAAATAAATTTTAATTTTATTTGATGTTTAAAAACACATAATTCATAGATAAAAAAGAAAAAAATTACCCATAATCGGTTTATGTTCATGCCCATATAAATCGATTCTGGATAATCGGTTGATTTTCATGTCCATGTAAACCGATTATGGGTAGAAGCAAGTTTCAGAAAATCTCTGTATGTTTTTGAGATTACAATCGGTTGATACCAATGGCAATATATGCCGATTTTGAGTTGGTGTTCTTCAAAAAAAAACTCAAAATTTCAAAAAATTTCATATTCAGATGATTCATTAACACAAATTAATTTCACATCTAACACGATATTTTACCACTAATCACCCGAATTAACACTAATTAATCAGGATTAAATTAACCATTAAAAAATAGTTGGTTAAGAGCTTTCATTTTACTTCATAATGTCTTTTTTTTTGTCACGTAATGATAGGTCCAAATTAATTCTTATAAGCCCCAATTAAACCGGGAAAAAGTATGACAAAGAAAATGAAATATTACTTGTACCACTCCTAAAATCGGAGGATTTGGCCACGATTTTCGGCTTGAATCTTGACATTTAAAGGATGATAAGACCAAGTCTAAACATACAAATACCAAGTAAACCTAGTAACATTCGACACAGCAAAGGAAACAGAATTAAAAGTCTAGGCGGCCTAAACCGATAGAATAGTCCTTAAATACCATGGTGAGAGAGGTGTGTACCGCTATTAGCGGGGCACGTTTCAGTCAGTACAAAACAAATAGTCCCATCCCTTAGAGTCTGGCTTGGTATTGCCTTTTAGCAACTATGGAAAAAAGAAAAAAAAAAAAAAAGGAAAAATACGTTAGCAAAAATAAATTTACAATAAACTTTAGAAATTATGGCCGGCTGGAACAACCCAGTCCCTTCCGCTTATATGGTAGATTTTTTACTGTCATCCTAATCACTACTCTGTTTTTGGATTTTTATCCCATGGTAAATCAGTAGTGTGGTGAATGTTTCGGTCATAAACAGTCATTACTGCCAAAGCTGAATTAATTGATGAAAGTTTAAGGCAAAGTATATAATTAATGTTGCAAATCTCTTGGCCACAACACCACACGTTATGAAAGGACACATGATGGACCTAAGAGACAAGGATGCTTACAACATCTAAACCCTGACGGCAAGAGGAAGAATGGACGGAATAATGTGTGTCATCGTAAATCTAATGGAATGAATTTGAGCTTTTATTTCATTAATGAGTGCAGTAAGAAAACAAGGCAGTGGGCTTTTTGTATTTTGCAAATGTATAAAATATATTTTTACTGCTTGATTGTAGGAAATATTTTTACCTTTTGATTCTTTTTATTTTTACATTTTCACCTTCAAATGATTTCCCAATAAAGTCTTGCAGTTTAAGAGCAGTTCCTATAACAATGAACAAAAATAAGAATTTGTTGAGCCACGTGGATGAACAAAATGCATTCTCCACAATGAGAAACAAGATAAAATGAACAAATATGATGTTTTAGGGTCCCACTAGTGATTTTATTAATATAAGAGTTGGGTTCCACTAATGATTTTATTTATTTAAATTAATAAGAGCTGGGTCCACAAATAATTTTATTTATATAAACTAAAAAGTTATAAATATTAAAATGTTTCTTTAATAGTTAAAAATCAGAATAAGTGAGGTGTTTTTAACTTTTTGCAGTGGGCGATCATCCCTTGAACTCGATGTTTTAATGAACAGATCATCCATTTTATGTGTTTGTTCGTTCCATAATGGGAGCAAAATGAAGAAACATAGGAATTGCTCTAACAAGATTAGTTTTTCAAAAATAAATAAAAATAGTATTGTATACAACCCATGTCAGCACCTACAGATAAGGCCATAAGGGAGAGGAGAAAAAGCTAGATCACAATATAAAATTAAGGGGCAAACCCAAACAAGGCACATTTGCCGTAGGGGTTAACCCAAACAACGGACAATGGCCCTTTCTCATACATTAAATATAGAGTATATTCAGAGAGTTTTGTCTACAAAAGCATATTCCATATGCTATAATCATATTCCATTCTAGTAAATAATGAAGATCTTCGATTTCAATGAATACACCACTTCAGGAGGAAGTGAAATTAGCAGCAATGTCAAGAAAACTTTATACTACTTTCATCAGGCCTTGAACTTTTGCAAAAGAAATATTATACTTTTGCAAAAACAAAGATGATATGGGAAGCCGAAACTAAAGGCGATGCGAAAGCCATATCAGATATTCTGATTAGAATCATTTAACATCGAATAAAAGGTATTGCTTCAATTCGGTCATATACGGCTTCGATTCATCTGTAGGTACCCAAACAACGGAAATGTAGCGAATACTCAGAGCTCAGCTAACACAAACCGGAGGTGGATGCAAAATTTCCTTCCACAGATGTGGTATTTATAGTCGGCATTTGATCGGTGGTGTCAAGGACCATCCAGAAAATAGGAAAATACTGTGAAAGTCACGTATTAACAAAAGTAGATCCTTCCTTGATTTGTCATGCTTAACTCTCTCTCTCTCTGAATGTTTTATCAAGATTTCTATTTTTGGTTTAATTTCTATTTTTAAGAATTTATCTCTCTAATATCCTTTTATAAACCTCGCAAAACTGCCATTAATAGTCATTTATGACGTTGGGTAGAATGTTTAGTCTCCTGGCAATTCAAGCCTATTCAAAACCATGGACAACCGTTTCATAGGCATCATTATTCCTCAAAACCAAAAAGTCAAAGCCTAAGTCTAGACGCTTCCGTAGCCTTAATTCATTTCAGGACTGTCATTATGAGATGCACCGGTAAGCCACCAAATTTTATTGGGTTCATTGGGCACCAAAAATTCAACATCTAAGTCTAGACGCTTCGGTAACCTTAATTCATTCCAGGACTGTCATTATGAGATGCACTGGTAAGTCACCTAATTTTATTGGGTTCATTAGACACTAATTAAGACCTTTGATTCTTTGCAGATCCAGATAAGGAAGTATCTGTTGGGAGGCACCACTATTAATTGGAACACATTAACCAGGTTGCATGCTACCACTATTGCTATTTTTCCACCCTACAAAAGTCATGATACCCTCAAGCCATCTTTCACCAAACCCTTGGCCATTCATCAAACCTCCTTTTCCCGCCCAAATGCACATTTTTAATTATACTTCGAATTGTCGTCTATACTTTCCTTTAAAACCTCTATTTCATCCTTTTAAACCGCGAAAGCAACACTAATTTTATTTGGATTTATATATTTTACTTGTTGGAGTAAAAACAATAGTCATTACTATTCGACAACCATAGTCTCTTGGGTGATGACGTATCTGATATATGTCATGATATGTTGGTGTAGAAGTATTATCAACAAATATGTCCTACTTCAACTAGCTAATCTCATTCACGAGCAAAAAGTGACCATCTCTCATAAAGGGCATGAGAGGAGGACTATAAAAGATGTTAACTATAGGATTGATAGGAATTTGGACCACATATACGACAAAGAGGCCTTCAAACTTTTATCAAATTATATCCCTCTTATTTGTACAGACCAGTTTCAACGTTCAAATAATTTCCTATTTAAGGTTCAGTTCTATGTAGTATCTCAACCTTATATCTCTTTCAACGTTGTAGTGCATTGTCGCATTCGCATCACATTTTCCTATTTCATATGGCAGTATTGCATTCAAATACAATTTTATAGACACTCCCTAACCACTCATCCTAAAAATCATTCTACGCCCATTTTATTATCTCATATTAATCTGCTCACTCATATGGAATCATCTAAAACCCAATAAGAGACCAATTAATCCTATAGTTTCTGATATCCAAGATCTAACCTCTTAAATGGTAGAAAAACTTACTTTACCCAAAAATCTCCCCTTAACTCTCATTGAACCGGTATTCATTGATAAAACAATGGTTTTAGATGAACATGATAATAATTTAAAGTGATGTACAGTTGGTTACATTTGCAGTGAGACTTTGGTTCCAACTTATTCGATTAAACATCATATCTGTTCTCAATGGCCTTTATCTCAAGTTTCTATTGTCACAATATTCAGTGACTTGAGAAACAAAGTGCTGATACGTTTTCTAGCTGAAACTGATTTTAACATGGTATAAGAGCAATGTCCTTGGTTTTATTGCGGGTACCTCATAGTTCTCAAAGTTGTTGGCCAATAAATTATAAAATTTTGTTTGCCGAAGAACTTATGTGGCTAATTCTATGCAACTTTCCAAGAGAATTGAAAAAGTGGGGGTCGTTAATATCTCCATCTCTTGATTTGATCTATACTCAAGCAAATAGAAATATGCGAGTCGTTATCAAATACTAGAGAGATAACTTGGATGGTACCAAATACCAATATCCAAGTGTCAATCAATTTAAATCAACAACCAAATGTTGGATATTCTAATTGATTGATCTTAACGCACAACTTGTGATATTTCAATTATATAACAAAATATAATGCGAAATAGAAATAACACAGACACCAGAAATTTTGTTAACGAGGAAACTGCAAATGCAGAAAAACCCCGGGACCTAGTCCAGATTGAACACCACACTGTATTAAGTCGCTACAGACACTAGCCTACTACAAACTAACTTCGGTCTGTACTGTAGTTGAACCCCAATCAATCTCACACTGATTCAAGGTACAGTTGCGCTCCTTAAGTCTCTGATCCCAGCAGGATGCTGCGCACTTGATTCCCTTAGCTGATCTCACCCACAACCAAGAATTGCTACGACCCTAAGTCGAAAAATTTAATAAACAAATTTGTATCACACAGAAAAGTCTACGATAATAGAGAAATCTATTTCCCACAGATAAACCTAAGAGTCTTGTTTCGTCTTTTGATAAAATCAAGGTGAACAAGAACCAATCGATAATCCGAACTTATATTCCCGAAGAACAACCTAGAATTATCAATCACCTCATAATAATCCAAATCGTATGGTAGCGAAACTAGATATTGCGGAATCACAAACGATGAGACGAAGATGTTTGTGATTTATTTTTATCTTGCCCCATCGGAGATATAATCTCAAGCCAAACTTACAATTGAACTCGTACGATAGAAAATGGCAAGATCAGATCGCTCAACTACAAGAGAAGTAGTTTCGTCTGGCTTCAAAATTCCAATTAAGTCTTTCAGTCGTTAACCTACCAGGTCTCGAGAAGAAACCTAAGGTTAAAGGAGAACCGATTCTAGAAAAACCAACTAGTATCACACATGAGGTGTGGGGATTAGTTTTTCCAGTTGCTAGATGTCACCTTTATATAGTTTTCAAATCAGGGTTAGCAATATAAGTTACCTTGGTAACAAAGCATTCAATATTCACCGTTAGATGAAAAACCTGATTTAACCAAGCTAATATCTTTCAACCGTTAGATGAAAAACCTGATTTAACCAAGCTAATATCTTTCAACCGTTAGATCGAAACTTAGCTTGTCACACACAAATGAAATGTATTTCATTTAGGTTTGAGTAACCGTACCTAAACGTGTACACTTAGTTGGTTCACAAATAGTTAACCAATGGTTAGCCATATGAGCACTTTCATATTAACCGTATTCATCTTCTTCACAACTAGTCAAAATGACTTCAAAAGAACTAGTTGAAGAGTTGTTCAATTGCTTAGGTCTTTATGAATAGACACAATTGAAACAAAATCGGATTGATTCACTTGAATCAATTCATGAACAATATAGCCACGGTTTGCAAAGATTGAATTCCTTATTGATTTATTGTTTAAGTCATGAACTTCCGATTTGAGAAATATAACCAGCTTGGGTACGCGTACGGGTATCATAGCTACCAGAATTGAGTTTAAAAACTCAGCAGAAATTTTCGGTTCGAAAACTTCTGTGGGTACGCGTACCTAAGGTGACTGGTTTACTAGTTTGAAAGTTTACAACTCGACAAAAATTTTCGGTTGAAAACTTCCGCTGGTACGTGTACCCTACCTGTCTCCTTCACCAATACCGTATGCACACATATGCACTCACTTGGTTTCTAGCACATGGATTTATACACTAATGTGCTAACACACTACATATGCTTATATCCATAGTTGGTTACGTAATCTCAACTCTACATATAAATCATTGAAACATTCTTCTATAATGTTATAACAGTCGTTATTCACAACTATCATCATCAAAGCTATTTTCAAGATTGAAACGTCATCATGACTTTCTTCACGGGTTAAGATGAAAAGTGGTTAAAGCGAAATCTTACCAACACATATTTCGAGAAAAATATAGGCGAGTAAACTCGGCTCGAAATAGCAAATGTGTATGTATGAAAACTATCATACTTATACGACTTTGTCTCAAGAATATGAGATAAAGAGGTAGATTTATGAGTGATAGATAAGTTCAAGTCTCCACATACCTTTTAGTCGGATGAAGTTCCTCTGGTTCCTTGAGTAGTTCTTCATCTTCGTAAGATGATCGTCGTGGAGTCTGGAGCTCAACTACACTTAACTTTCCTAGTCTGATACTTAGCTAAGTAGTATAGAAATCAAGACATATAGTTTTGACAACTAAAATTGACAAACATGCTTGAGATAGCAACGCATGCGAGTTTGACCGAGAAATGCTCTAACAATCTCCACCTTTGTAAATTTTAGTGGCAAAACTATCAATACATATGGATTACAAAATAAATAAAACTTTGTAGCTTCTCGTCCAAATGCTTGATCTCCTTGGTGCTTCAACATTACTCGAAAACTTCGTCATTTCCAAGTACTCCCATGATTCCATAGATGTTCAATTGAGCATCATAGTTGTTGAAGATCCGTATCCATAACTATGAGAAAACAAAAGCTCTCGATCATTGTTATACAGTGTGAAAAAGCGGGGGTCTAACAACCACACCCAATATTTAGATTAGCAATCTGTATGGACAAACTCCAATATACTTTCAAGAGAATCAACTAGACTCAATCTTAATAAAGCATATCAAAGAGTTAATATCTCAATCTATCGATTTGATCTTTACTCAAGCAAATAGAAATCTGCGAGTATTTATCAAATACTAGAGAGATAACTTGGATGGTACCAAATACCAATATCCAAGTGTCAATCAATTTAAATCAACAACCAAAGGTTGGATATTCTAATTGATTGATCCTAACGCACAACCTGTGATATTTCAATTATATAACAAAATATAATGTGGAAAAGAAATTACACAGACACCGGAAGTTTTGTTAACGAGGAAACCGCAAATGCAGGAAAACCCCGAGACCTAGTCCATATTGAACACACACTGTATTAAGCCGCTACAGACACTAGCCTAATACAAACTAACTTCAGTCTAGACTGTAGTTGAACCCCAATCAATTTCACACTTATCCAAGGTACAGTTGCGCTCCTTACATCTCTGATCCCAGCAGGATACTACGCACTTGATTCCCTTAGCTGATCTCACCCACAACTAAGAGTTGCTACGACCCAAAGTCCAAGAATTGAATAAACAAATCTGTATCACATAGAAAAATCTACTGTAATATATAAATCTATCTCCCACAGAAATACCTACGAGTTTTGTTCCATCTTTTGATAAATCAAGGTGAACAGGAACCAATTGATAACCCAGACTTTATATTCCCGAAGAAAAACCTAGAATTATCAATCGCCTCACAATAATATTAATCGACGCGGCGAAAGAAGATATTGTGGAATCACAAACGATGAGACGAAGATGTTTGTGACTACTTTTATATCTTGCCTATCGGAGATATCAATCTCAATCCACTCGTACGACTGTACTCAAT
The DNA here is from genome assembly GCF_003573695.1 of Papaver somniferum. Classification (NCBI taxonomy): domain Eukaryota; kingdom Viridiplantae; phylum Streptophyta; class Magnoliopsida; order Ranunculales; family Papaveraceae; genus Papaver; species Papaver somniferum. The sequence goes on from NC_039368.1 coordinate 81,478,064, forward strand.
ACGATAGAATCGGCAAGATCAGATCATACAATTACAAGAAATTGGTATCGGTCTGGCTTCACAATCCCAATGAAGTCTTTAAGTCGTTAACCTACGGGGTCTCGAGAAGAAACCTAAGGTTAAAGGAGAATCAACTCTAGCTAATACAACTAGTATCACACAGGAGGTGTGGGGATTAGGTTTCCCAGTTGCTAGAGTTCTCCCTTATATAGTCTTTCAAATCAGGGTTTGCAATCAATGTTAGCTTAGTAACAAAGCATTCAATATTCAACATTAGATGAAAATCTGATTAGATTCACACTACACCAAAACAACCATTTTGTGGTGTTTATAAACATTGCGCATAATTTGTGCAACGGATATAAAAGTTTGTAAAACGGCGTTGCACATTGGTGTGCAACGTATTTTATCCGTTGCACAAATTATTTGTACAAGGTTTATAAACGTTACACAACGGATGGTGCAAAGGTGTATTTTTCTCATTTGTGCAACATATAATTTAATTTTTGGAATGATTTTTATTCATCGAATAACACTTTTGTGGGTCCCATTGTGTTTTATGTCAACGTTTTATTTATTTGGTGGCAATTACTTCCGTTTCTCATTTCAGGTGATTTGTGCAACGAATAATTTTTCCACTTTTATATCCGTTGCAAAATAGTTTTCAGGATAAAAAAACCACTTCCGGCACAAATACCGGCATATATCTGCTCCTGAATTACAATCGATCAAGAACAACTATTGATCATCACAATCCATCAAGAACGATTCATGCATCAACAAAGTAATTAAGCTAATATCTTTCAACCGTTAGATCGAAAACTTAGCTTGTTACACAAAAATGAAATGCACGTTTTTAGGTTTGTGTAACCGTACCCAAACATGTACATTCGTTGGTTCAAAAGTAGTTAACCAAATGGTTAGCCATATGATCACTTTCATATCAACCATATTCTTCTTCACCATAACTAGTTCAAATGACTCAAATGAACTAGTTAGAGAGTTGTCCAATTTCTAATGTAAGGACCCTCAAGCTCGTCAACGCTATTAGACTAGTCTAGATACGAATTAGTCGATAATATCACGATTAGTTTAACACGAACGTTAATTAACAGAAATAAATCTAACAACAACCTAGATAAAAAATTAGTATCACTGAATAGGTCTCGAAAAGTAATGCATAATGGACTACTCGCACGTGTCATTCGGATACCGAACGAAGAAGATTTTATCAGATTAGTTAGAGGGGCAAAATAGTCATTTTGTATACAACCTTCTTGGCCGCCCCTTATTCTTTTAAGGAGCGTCCCATTAACCAACTTTGGTCTTATCTACCCAACCGAGGGGATAAACTCGCTCTTATTGTCTTTTCTTCTTCTTTATTCTTCATTCTTCTTTCTTCTTCGGTTTTCTTCTCTTCTCTCATGTTCTTCTTTCTCTGACAAAATTGAGAGATCAAATGGAACTTTTGAGATCGTGCGAAGAGGGGTAAGAGCAAGGGATCAGTTCATCAGGTATGTCATTGCCAAGTAATTATGGTGAAACCTTCGTTAGTGGAGCTGGGTCAGATAAATCAGTAGATGTATGATTTGTAGAAGGGTGAAAAAGAAGATGATGAGTTAATGATGTAGCAGGAAATATAGAGTTGAGACTTGAGAGTGTTTTGCCAAACAACACAGTAAGTCAGAGAGACAAGTAAAAAAGCAGTATTTTACAGTTAGCAAACGAGATTGTAAAAAAGCTATCTCTGTCTTTTCGACGATAGCTAATTTCAAGGTATTTAGAAACTAGTGGTGCTGGTGTTGATTCAAGAAGTTAATTCTTTTCCAAGGGAAGATTTAATTCACAAAGGGAGTAAGTGAGGGTTAAAGTTTTGATTTATGGTTTGAAGACTCAGAAGAAGAAGAAGAATAGAGCTGAGGTTTGATGAAGAATGATTGGGTTAAGGTTTAATTGAAGGATTGAAGTTGTTTGGAGATGATTTGAGAATTATGGTTTCATAAGAAGTTCAGAGGAGAAATTAGAAGATGAAATTAAGGTGTTACGGGAAAGATTAGAGATGGGTTTGTCATGAATTAGGTTTGGGACTAAAGAATTACTTGAGTTGTTAGTTAGGTCTCGGGAATTGGTGAATTGGAATATTTCTGAAGTTAAGGTTGATAAATTGGAGCTCATGAAGAACTAGGGTTTCATTCTGGTATCAAGAAGGTGATGGATTTAGTATTAGTGTCGATTCAGTGGACCTATCTTGAGGTAATCGATTTCTCAGTAACTTGGTAAAGTTATGATGTTCTGTTTTGAGTTTATAAGGTTTTTCATGATAGAAGAGTTAAAAAGAGTTTACCATGTATGAAGACGTTATAATCAATTTGATTGTGTTGCTGTTTGGGTATATGAAGGTGATTAACATGGATTAGATGTATGAGTTAGGTATGAATCGTGAAGATGGAAAGGGAAAAAAAACTGGAACTATTATGGCATGAAGTTGGAGTTGAATATGAAATTGGATTATGGTTGAACTACTAAAGGCAGTGATTCTGTAGCTCATGAAGTTGAGGTTATGGAGGAGTTGCAAGATGGGTTCGAGTTAGTTGTATTACAATGTTGTAAATTGGCTGAGACCTTGGAGAAGACATTGACAGAAGTGGTTGCAGGGGATTTGTAAATATTGAATTGTAGATGCTAGTAATTGAAGATATAGATTGTTGCAGTATTGAATTAGGTTGAATTGGTAGTGTTGTTGGTGTTGTAGTTCACGGGGGGGTTTGCCACTGCTATTGCAGGTAAGCCGAGTTTATGGTTGTGAATTAGTTATGAAGTTTACATAACTTGAATGTATGATTGAAGTAACACAGTTGAAGTGGTATTGCAGTTGTAGATAATTTTACTAAATTACAAGCAATGATGGTGTTGAATTTTGGTTGTAGTAATCTGAAACTGGTGGTGATTCAGTTTAGTGGATGTGTTGCAAAAAGCTGCAACTGCAGGTAAGTGAGCTGTATTTGTGTTTGTAATTTGATGATGAAGTTTGCTTAATAATATATGAATTGAAGTTGTATTTGAGTTATGTTTTGTGCAAGGGTGTTAGTCTGAGTCTCTTTATTTTAGCTGACTCGACCTAGTGTTTATGACTCAGGTTATCTGACTGAGTTGAGTTAACTCAGTAAACCTTGATTCAACTCATTGAGTTGACTCGTTGAATATTGACCCTGGACATTGACCTGACCTTGGACATTGACTGTTAGTTGACTTTTGACCAGACATTGACCGTTAGTTGACTTAGATGGACCATACCTTTCATTAACCGGCCGGTTTGACGGCCGGGCCGGAGTAAGCCCGCGGGTCATGGGCTTGGGCTTAGGATTAGTCTTTCTTAATTACATGAGTCGGACCCTTTATAGTTCGAATTAGCCTTTGGTTTCTTCTACAAAGTTGTAGATATTCATAAGACTTAGATAATGGACTATAGAACCAACCTAAGTGAATTAGTAACTCTTAGATATGCTAAAGATAGATAATAATAAGGTGTAGAACCATTAGATAGAATTGTATGATTCTTGTGTGAGCCTTTTGGCTAGATTCTTAGACTTCTTGTGTGATTAACAGTTAGTCTATATTAACAACGATCGATTCAAAGGATGAACCAGTGGATCATGGATCTCGAGGTAGGCGTGGCTTGTCATCAAAAGAGGTGGGAATATATTTGACTCTTTTGTAACCATTATTGTTTCTTTTACAAAAGTCTTTGTTTACTAAACTCATGCATTGTTAGTTTGTGCATTCCATGCATTGTTTAACTTGTATTATGATAATTTTGTTGATTATGTGAATCTTTCCACGATTTGGAAAGGACTTGTAATGTTTTGTTTGTCATTATGAATTGTTATGGGAAATGAGAATTTCCACTTGTGGTATATATGATACGCTCCTTCATAATTATATCTACATGAATTCAGCTTTTATGCTTAGAGTGGGTCATCATGGTCTTGGTGATATTAATAGCTAATGAGTGTGGTTAGCACGAATATTATACATTGTTTGAAGAAGGAGTTTGTCCATATACATGTTTGATTATGTTGGTGACTTGGTCACTTTTTAATGTTTGGGAAAACATTATTGTTTTCCAAATCTTGTCATGATTACTTGAAAGTTAAGTGTTATTCCTACTGGGCACCCCTTTTAGGGATGATGTGCTCACCCATTCCCACTTTCAGTTTAAGAGATAGTTCAGAGTTGCGCAGCGAAAGCTTCGAGGAGTTGAGTCTGTTCGTTAGATTACTTCGGCTATGTTTATTATTTTGCATATTATATTTTGCAAACCAAATGACTATTGTATATGTATCATTTGTGAGAAGTTCTTGTATATATAGTTCATGAGCGGGGCTAGTTTTCGGTTAAGTTTTGTAGCAGACTTCTTAATTGAATGTTTAAGTACATGATTTAGATTCTTAGTCCCTCTTTATTTAGTTAAACTCTTGGATTAGTCAGCTTCAAGCTTTGGGGGCGCTACAGCTTAGATCTTATAGAAGTATACAAGATACAATTGAAGAAAAAACGATTCGATTCACTTGAATCGATTCATGAACTTTATAGCCATGGTTTACAAACTTGCATTCCTTAGTTAATATAAGTATAAGTTCACAAATAATCGTTTTTAGATATAACCAACCTAAGTACGCGGACTGAGTACGCGTACTTAAGTACCCGGAATAAGTTTGTAAAAGTTTACAAACTCCAGCATATTTTATCGGGAAGAGAACCTCCGATAGTACGCGGACTGGGTTCATGGACTCTTGTTCCGGTTTTACTGATCAGAAAAGTACACAGACTTCGGTTCAAGGAATAAGGACTTATACATGTATGTGTTTCCACACAATGCTTATATCCAACAATGTTTATATAATCTAAACTCTCATTTCAATCATTGAAACATTCTTAGAGGACGTTATATAGTTGTTATTCACAAACCATTTTTCGTCAGCCATTTTTCAAGTAATTGAAACATATCATGACTTTCGTCACTAGGTAAAGATGAACTTGGCCAAAGCGAAAGATTACCAACACATATTTCGAGAAATAGATAGGCGAGATAAACTCGGCTCGAAATAGCAAATGTGTATAATCAAAGTCTATATAGCAAAACGACTTTTGTCTCAAGATAGGAGATAGAGTAGATAAACTTTTGAGTGATAGATAAGTTCAAGTCTCCACATACCTTTTAGTCGACGAAGTTCCACAAGTTCCTTGAGTAGTCCTTCATCTTATATATAATCGCCATGGAGTTCTTGAGCTCAACTACACTTTCTATCCTAGTCCGAGACTTAGCTATAGTAGACTAGAAATCAAGACTTATAGTTTTGATCACTAACATTGACAAACATGCTTGAGATAGCAACGCATGCGAATTCGACCGAGCAGTTCTCTAACACAGTGTCATAGTATTATTACACAATATCAAATTTTTTATATCACAACTTCGACAACAATACTATGGTGATATGTATCACTCCCCCTTAGTCAATACTTTCATCTCAACATGAAAACCAGTCCCCCTTACATAATGATCCGTAAAACACGTAAACCATATGTATTTTTAGTGTGAATTACATATTAATTCTCCTCATTTTTGTCAATAAAATTGGCAAAAGTACGAAAACGGGATCCTAATGAAATTTTCACGGAGATGCTTCAAGACCAAAGAAAAGTACATATCAACTTGTTTAGATGCAATCATATAGCCGAAGCTAAATGCATTCATCAAGGAGTTTATAAAGATACAAGATAACCCCTAAAATATTCCACAGCCGCACTCCCCACAAAGATATGGAAATTAAGCGCAAGTTCAAAAGAACTCTCCCCCATTTGATGTCATCCCGAAAGAACAACATGAGCGACCTTACTTTTACAAAAAAAGAAGAATTTTTTTGGACACTAAAAACCATAAGAAAAATGATTTTGTATCCAAAATTCTCAATCAAACTAATCACAAGAGAACCCATGATTAATTTAATCGGAATACACAACCAAATTAATCACAAACGAGTCTATGATTAGTTTAATTGGAAATGCTCACACAAGAAGACTTATGGAGCCACACCGTGTATACATAAAATATGGATCAGGGAAGACCAATACTGCGGAATATACAAAGATTCATTATATCTTCATCACTATTTGCATAACGACATATGATAGCCATAATATATTTGTAATCAAAAGATTTTAACCTATCTTCCATCAAAGAATTGACATTATAGGCTTAACTTTTGTTTATCAAAAGTTCATCGATATTTTATCAATACTCGCATATCGACATATGAAAGAGATAACTTTTGACATCGTATGGGACAATAATAAATCACGGACGTAAACACACATATCCCATAACATATTGCAATATATATAACCATAAAGATTAATACTACAAACATCATCTTCCAAATCACTTTAGAATTTAAATAAATAAATCTAAAAACATTGCAAGATGAAAACGTTGGACATAGCTATGTGTACTCACAATAATGGCTATTCCAAACCATAATTATCCTTCTTAAACAAAAACAAGAATAAAAATTCTTTTAAGAAGTTTCCTAGACAAAAAGAAAATCAGTTTCTTTAATGATTTCATACCTATGAAATGGTCCATCATAAAAGGTATCACTGATATCCCTGATTTTCTTGACCGTAGAGACTCCATGTTCATGAGTTAGAACATTAGTTTTTCGGTCAACGATGCGAGCAATATGCCTGGCTTTGACGCAATCAAGGATGACTTTCTTCTGGTTCCTGATCAGAATGTTATGATTATCAAGATTCTTTGCTTGTCCATCAATAAGATGGTTTATCTGCAATTAAAAGTTAACAAGCTCGTTCTTCACCTTATTCTGAACGAGAATTAAATCCTTGAAAGATTCTCCTATCCAAGAGTTATACTCTTTTCTTTCAAGCATCTTTTTCATGATTAGATCTTGAGCTGAATCACATCCTTTGAAGTCTTCTTCCATCACAGTGTTCACTTCTTCTTGAGGCTCAACAGAGGTTCCCATAAAAATAATTTTTTGGGAAGAGGATAAACACATACAAGAATATATATATATATATATATATGTGTGTGTTATCAATCAAGAGAGAAACACCTCTAGGTGAAAACCCTAGAGTTTCTTATAGAAAACTTGGAAGTTCGTGAGCCCGAAACGGATACCAAAAGATCAAGAAGGACCCAAGAGTAAATACATATTGTTTTTCAAAATGTCTCTTTCAAACAGGGCTCAATATCTAACTAGAATAGATAGAGCACAAGAGATACATTATATACAGAGAGAATAATAAACAGAAATCGCAACCTGTAAAACAAACATCAGACTTAAAGAACAGATGGTAATCGACCTAAGACTTGAGCATCTCCTAAATAGTCATCCTTGTAACTCTCAAGTTAGACACAAGGATGAGAGTACCTAAAGTTAGGTAGTCGGATGAGATATAATCTCACCATGAGTGTTGAGAGATGATTTGGGGATACATTTGACAGTCTGATTTTTGTATTTCTTACCTCTCTTTGACTGTTTTCAACTCCATAGAAAGTTCTTACAACCCTTTTTGAGAGTCATTTAAATGGAGATTTTTGATAAATAAGTCTAGAACCTCTAGAGATTGGTTCTAGAGGATTTACTGAGATAGGTATCCACCTTCTAGACTTAGATCTACCAGTCTTGTTCTCATAGACACTGGGAAGCTGTGTTTTTGTGGTGTAGTTTGCACCATGAGAATAAACACAATCCCTGTAAAGATTCTGAAATGAGTGATCATTAAAAATCTTTTTATGATAAATCTAGTTTTCTGTGGGAGTGAAATCCATTGTTGATGTCGTCAGATGATTAACATGGTTGACGGTAAATAAAAGAAGATTTCGAAGATCGGGGATCTGTTTCTTCCTATTAAAACAATGTTTAGCACTATGATTCCTTTTCCCACAGAAGGAACAGTTTCGTGGAAGAGAATTGTTGAAAGACATCTGTTTCAAACCCATGTATCGTTTGGAAGCCTGCCGTTTATTTTTTGCAAGGACTTCCTTTGGTGAGTTTTTCTTCATGACAGCTAACTCACATTGAGAACCAGCACGTGATATAGAAGATTTTCTCACTACAGTGTTTTCCTTAGTTAAGGAGATCGACTGTTGTTGGGCAAGGTGAAGAGATGCAACAACGTTCTCTGTTTCAACACGAAGGTCATTCACATTTGATGAATGTGTCTCAATCAAGCGTTTTTCTCTAATTGTCCATTCTTTAACAATATTCTCAAGGATACTAATCTTCTCTTGTTGAAGCATACTCTCCTGAGTTAGTTTTTTTAATATTGTTAGAGAAGGACTCAATGATTTTGTAGAGTTCATGTTCTCAATCAAGAGACATTTCAAATTCATCCAACAGTTGAGCATGATTGTGAAAGTCAATCGTCTCAGTTGGATTTTCTTTATTTCCGGTGACATTCCTTTCTACTTCTGACATCCTGTCAACTGTCTCGTTTCTTTCTCGGGATTCGGAAGAATCATCTAAGGAGTTATCCTTTGAGGAAAAACCAAGACATTTGATATATTTAAAAGTATTGGAAGACATAGAGTATGTGTAGATAGGAGATACTACTTTGTCCACAGAATCAGTTTGATACAAACACAGACTTTTGAGGTCTTAAACGTGTTTTCCTGCTCTGATACCAATTGAAAAAGAGGGGGTCAAACAACCTCACCCAATATTTTGATTAGCAATCTATATGGACTAACTCCAATATACTTTCTAGAGAATCAACTAGACAGTCAGACTCAATCTAGAGAAAAGTATATCAAAGAGTTAATATCTCTATCTCTCGATTTGATCTATACTCAAGCAAATAGAAATCTGCGAGTCTTTATCAAATACTAGAGAGATAACTTGGATGGTACCAAAGACAAATATCCAAGTGTCAATCAATTTAAATCAACAACCAAAGGTTGGATATTCTAATGGGGAAATTAGGCTCAGGCCCAACCCATGGGTAACCCATAATATGAGGCCCTTAATTAAAAAAAGTTTAAATCTAGGCCCCGAGTTTTTAAAAGACCTTGATACCCTTATGCATATTGTCAAGCCCATAATTAAATAAAATTTAAATCTAGGCCCAAAATTATTAAATCTAAGCCCGAAATTATTAAAATACAGTGCGAAGGTGTAAACAGAAGTTACACATGCATATGGCATGTGTAACCAGAAGTTACACATCCTTATGATATGTGTAATGCAAAGTTACACTTGTATATATATGCAAATAAATAGACATAAAAAAAACACAAAAAAAAAGTTATTACTTTAATATTCATTTACAATAATTTCTTAGCATGTGTAACTAGAAGTTACACACGCATCTGTTTAGTGTAATTGAGAGTTACATATGTGTCTATCTAGTGTAACTGAGAGTTACACATGCATCTGACTTGTGTATTCAGCGTCAACTCCAGTTCCAGCGAGACCATTACCACGTTTAAGCAATTAGCTTTTATGAAGTTATCTAAAACCTGAAATATAACAACAAGCAATCAGTATTTATACGATTAAAATGAACAGTACATAAAACAATGTATATTTCAGTTTCACAAGCATCTGACTAGTGTAGCTAGCGGTTACACATGCATCTGAATTGTGTAACTGAGAGTTACACATGCATATAACATGTGTAACTAGGAGATACACATTCACCTGGCTAGTGTAGCTAGCAGTTACACATGCATATGACTAGTGTAACTAGGAGTTACACATACATATTGATATGTGTACCCAAAATCAGTATGTGTAAGTAAAAGTTACATATGCATATCCCATCAAATTAGCATGTGTAACTATAAGTTACATATGCATATCCCATCAAATTAGCATGTGTAACTATAAGTTACACATCTAATTTGCATGTGTAACTAGTAGATACACATTTATGTGGCTTGTGTACCTAGAAGTTACATATTTAATTAGCATGTGTAACTACTAGTTACACATCCATAGTCTGCCAATGCTAGTTAAACGTGCAAATTGTCATGCATATGGCTTGTGTGATGTGCAGTTAAACAGATGTATGAGTTAAGTGAAACCATTCCAGACCTATATCCATATACTACCTTTCAAGAAAAAGAAGTAGCTAGTCGTAAGTAATCAAGAAGCTAGAACACTTCTCAGGTACGTATAAATACAACTTCCGTATAAATACAACAATGTATATTCAGTTTCACAAACATCTGACTAGTGTAGCTAGCAGTTACACATGCATATAACATGTGTCATTAGGAGTTACACATTCATATTAGTATGTGTACCCAAAATCAGTATGTGTAAGTAAAAGTTACACATCTAATTAGCATGTGTAGCTCGAAATCCCACATCTAATTAGCATGTGTAACTAGAAATTACACATCTATTTAGCTTGGGTAACTAGAAGTTACACATCCACTTAGTTTGTGTACCTAGAAGGTAAGCAACAATTATCCTATCTATGTAGCTTGTGTAACTAGAAGTTACACATCCACTTAGTTTCTTATGATATCCCTTTTCATAAGAACCTTCAATATATAGAACATAAACTTTATATCCCAGGATGTGTAACTGCTAGTTACACATCCTGCTAGTTACTGTTAGATCATCTCCAAACTGAATGATGGCCCTTTACTGAGAACAAGCTGGCCATAAAGAAACTTCCAACCAATGTTATCTAGTAATTCCAATATGATTGATATACCTTTTCATAAGAACCTGCAAATATAGAACATAAACTTTATATCCTAGGATGTGTAACTAACAGTTACACATCATGCTAGTTATAGGTTTCAGATAACTAGCATTTAGACATCCATATGCCAACATATATGGATACCTAGAAATGTGAAAATCACAATCAAATTTTATGAGTCATGTTTACCCGAAGCTCACTCGACAACACCATCCTCATCTGTTTAACCACTTTTGTGGTATCAATATCAACTCCACCACTCCCTCCAATCCATACATACACGTAAACAATGTATATAGTCATTAAGAACCTTATTTTTCTGAAACTTCATTTGGTCAATACTGTCCTAGCAATTGAAAACTGAAACACTAAAGATATACTTTGATTCATGTCTTAGCGATTGAAACTCAGAAACTTACAATCATGGACAAGCATTATAAGATTATATTGAATTAAATTATCTTTTGCGAAGGTACAAAAATGTAGATTAACTTTAAGGTAATGAGAATCACAAAACATGTAGCTTATCTGTTTCAGCAAGATTGTTACTGAAATTTGAAACATCCTAAAAACATGTGTAACTAGAAGATACACATGCTTATAGCAGCACAATTTCATCAAAAATATTTTGGAAATTTTAGAAAGCATGTGTAACTAGTAGATACCAAACCAAGACAAACCAATATTGGAAGTTTCCATGTCCCATGTTCCATGCAACTCACAACAGCCATGAAAACCTGAAAAATACAAACATACAATAAAAATATCAAAAATCATACGAACGCAATTCACTCAGGGGCGTTGCCCCCTCGTGAAAAATATATCTGATGAAGCAAGCTAAACATAAAATGAGCCATCAACGTATTCAATAGGAGAAATATATCATATGCGGAAAGCAATAGATACAATGTGCCTTACAGATACAAATGCTACAATTTTTTACAAATACACATGCAACAGGATATGTATGTGTAACTTCAAGTTACACATGCTAAATATACAACAGGATATATATGTGTAACTTGAAGTTACACATACTGTAACAAAAAACAGCATGTCTACATCATCAATTTGAAGTTGTTCTTCTGAAACAACATTGTTTCTTCATCCTCTTCTCAGTATCAAACAAAAAATTCACAACAATTCACAAGAAACAAAAAACAATAGAAAATACAAATTTCATGCTAAAAATACAACATGATACATATGTTCCACATATTGTATAACAAAAAACAGCATGTCTACATCATCAATTTGAAGTTGTTCTTCTACAACAACATTGTTTCTTCATCCTCTTCTCAGCATCAAACAAAAAACTCACAAGAAATTCACAAAAAATAAAAACAACAGAAAGATATATATACAAATTCCATGCTAAATATACAACATGATATATATATGTGTAACCTCATGTTACACATGCTGTATAAAAAAAACAGCATGTCTACATCATCAATTTGAAGTTGTTCTTCTGAAACAACATTGTTTCTTCATCCTCTTCTCAGTATCAAACAAAAAATTCACAACAATTCACAAGAAACAAAAAACAATAGAAAATACAAATTTCATGCTAAAAATACAACATGATACATATGTTCCACATATTGTATAACAAAAAACAGCATGTCTACATCATCAATTTGAAGTTGTTCTTCTACAACAACATTGTTTCTTCATCCTCTTCTCAGCATCAAACAAAAAACTCACAAGAAATTCACAAAAAATAAAAACAACAGAAAGATATATATACAAATTCCATGCTAAATATACAACATGATATATATATGTGTAACCTCATGTTACACATGCTGTATAAAAAAAAACAGCATGTCTACATCATCAATTTGAAGTTGTTCTTCTGAAACAACATTGTTTCTTCATCCTCTTCTCAGTAACTCACAAGAAATTCACAAAAAACAAAAAAAAAAACAGAAAAATACAAATTCAATGCTAAAAATACAACAGTATATATATGTGTAACGTCAAGTTACACATACTGTAACAAAAACCAACATATCTACGTCAATTTGAAGTTGTTCTTCTGAAACAAAATTGTTTCTTCATCCTCCTCTCAGTATCAACAAAATATAAACAACAAATTTACAACAAATTCTCGGATCGGACATGCTAGAACAACAAATAATCGAAAAAAAATTGAAAAAAAATTGAAATCAAACCTTATTTTTCAAATAGTTTCTGATTCAAGTGTTGATGACGATTTTCTTGATATCTTCTAATCGATTTAGAGCAAGCTCTCACGGAAAGTTGTTGTGTTCTTCTGCTATCTGAATAGATTGAATAAAAACAAAAATCAAAATCTAATAAAACTAATAAAACAAATCAAAGAATGACGAAAACCTAACATGCAGTAGCTTTCTAACCAGTTAATGCCTAGATTCAAAATGAAAAATCAGTCCACTCCGTTGATTGAGCCTACTTCGTTGATTAGTTGTTAAATCTATTGAATCAAATCGATTCAGATCCACAAAATCAATGGAATCAGAAGAAGAAGAAACACAAACAAAATCGTTGGAGCTCTGAAATTGAAAAGATAAAAACCAAATGATCTTATCTTCAGATGTAGTTAATCATTTTTGGTTGTAATCACATCAAACAAATCTTCTTATCCAAAACTTCTTCACCGTTGTTGCACAAGAAGATCTAATAGGAGAAGATGAAAATTAATCTGAGAAAAACCCTAGAATTTGTTTTCTCCGCAATTGAGAATGAGAGAGATGAGAGAGAAACAAAATTGAGAAATGAAAAATATCTTCTATATTCCTCTTGTATATATATTAAAGGGTAATGTTGCCATTACTAAAATTCGGAATAATTAATTACGGGCCAGATCTGAAGAAATATTGATATTTTGGGCCTAGTAGTATCATTTTATGAAAATATGGAGTTGATAATATATGATCCATTTGGTGGGGCTTCAAAATATTGAACCCATATAGTAGGGTGGTTCTAGTATTTTTCACTATTCTAATTGATTGATCTTAACGCACAACCTGTGATATTTCAATTATATAACAAAATATAATGCGAAATAGAAATAACACAAACACCAGAAATTTTGTTAACAAGGAAACCACAAATGCAGAAAAACCTTGGGACCTAGTTCAGATTGAACACCACACTGTATTTAGCCGCTATAGACACTAGCCTACTACAAATTAACTTCGGTCTGGACTGTAGTTGAACCCAAATCAATCTCACACTGATTCAAGGTACATTTCGCTCCTTACGTCTCTGATCCCAGCAGGATGCTACGCACTTGATTCCCTTAGCTGATCTCACCCACAACCAAGAGTTGCTAGGACCCAAAGTCAAAGACTTTAATAAACAAATGTGTATCACACAAAAAAGTCTACGATAATAGATAAATCTGTCTCCCACAGATAAACCTAAGATTTTTGTTCCGTCTTTTGATAGAATCAAGGTGAACAGGAACCAATCGATAACCCGGACTTATATTCCTGAAGAACAGCCTAGAATTATCAATCACCTCACAATAATCTAAATCGCTGGTAGCGAAACTAGATATTTCAAAATCACAAACGATGAGACAAAGATGTTTGTGATTTCTTTTTATCTTTCCCTGTCGGAGATATAATCTTGATAAGCATGTATATGCTACATTTTATACCCATATTTATATTATCTATGATACAATATTTTAGTTACTAATACTATTTTAGTGCTTTTGTAGAAAGTACAAGTGAATTCGATCATCCAGCGAATAAACAACAAAATGTGAGACTTAATGGTGTTTGCGACGAAAATGGAAAAATGTGGTTGTCCTGGTACTTTCATATATCAGCAACCACAATGATGAAATGTGGTTGGCTTGGTATTTCCATGTATCAACAACCACAATGATCAATTATGCTGGCCTGATATTTCTATATATCTGCAGCACTTATTATGCTGGCATGGTATTTCCATGTATCAGCAGCCGGGTTGGCCTGGTATTTCCATGTATCAGCAACCACAATTATGAAATTGGGTTGGCCTGGTATTTCCATATATCAGCAACCACAATGATGAAATGAGGTTGGCCTGGTATTTCCATATATCAGCAACCACAATGAAAAAAATGACAAAATGTAGCTGGCCTGGTATCTCCATATATATCAGCAGCATAAAATTGTTTCATAGGCGAGGCACAAACGCAACAAAGGAATTGAAATCAAAATGGGGTTGGCACATGCAAACTGAAAATGAGAAGTATTTTATCTTTCTTACTTTATTACAAATATATTCCACTGGGAAAGATAATTTATTTGCCATGTGAAGAATTAATTGAAGAATGTTTACACGTGAGATTATTTTGGAAATAAAATAATTCTTTCTTCATTTGGGAGATTTTGGAAATAAGGAGAGTTTATTATTTCACTGAAATAACGAGGTGGCAATACTATTTGGGGAAGATACTGATGACGACATCAACTTGTGTGCAAGTATTTCATAGAATAATTTATTTTGATACTTTGTTTAATGAAATAAAAGAAAGGGAAGGTGTATAAGAAGGATGTCGAATATTTGAAAGGGGAGGCACTGATGAACATGCAAGTGTGACACATTTTCACCCATAAATACACTAGCTGGGACTCATTTTATCACTAATAAACTTGTTTGCAGGTGTTTTTGGGCAAATAAACGTTTTTAGAAGAATCAACTCGAAAAACTGTTAAAGGCACCTCCGGAGGACAGTTGCTATTCGGACTTTCATTGTTGGCTAAGGGGTACTCAATTACTAAGGGGCACCCTAATTGCTATTCACACCCCAGGGCACCCCATCTACTAAAGGCACCCACATTTTGGTTAGAGGCAACCTTTTCTTCCCCGTTTGAATTTGTTTTTGGAGGGAAAATTATTTGATGAACATCGAACTCGGAGTTATTCACTGGATTAAAACCGGAGAGTGATGATTAGACCTTTCTTGGTTATTTTGATTGTTAAGGGCCTATTACGGGTAAACAGGGCCGATAAGAGTTTCACTGTCAAAGAAAAAAGGAAATTCACGCGGATTTGGATTAATACAGGGAAGTCAATATTAGGGATTCTGTTGGAAATATTTTTGGTACTTACGTGAGTTCTACTTCTGCTGAAACAAATATTAAACGTGAAGGGAGTGTGCAGATTTCCATCCTACGCATGAGAAGATAAACAGGAAAGAAAATATTCACCGAGTTCTTCACAAGGCTGAGAGATCTCTGGAAAAGATTTGGAATATATTCTATAAAATTTGTTCGCAAGATTTGATTAGGATTGACCTGTTTCCACTAAACAGGGGTGGTAATTGCGTTGAAATCAAAAAGGGAAGGATATTTTATCGTTTGGAACAAAACAGGGCAAGGAAGATATTCACGGGTTTCTGTTATTTATCTTTGGTAGATTTTGCGCATTAATGGGAGAAGATATTATGTCAGACTTGGTTTTACTCTCACAGGAAGTTTGGAAAGTTTAACAACCAACAAAAGACGCGTGAAGGAGGCAAGAAAGGGAAGAAAATATCTCGAAGATATATTATTTTACTGCCGAGTAATGGAAGAATATTTGGAGCGATTGAGCGATATTTCTTGGTTCTGCTGGCTATATAAAGAGTGTTGTTGTTTCATAGAAGGGCATCGAGAGTTGGGGAGAAGAACAGAGGGTTGCAGAGCAGATTTCTCTGCTGCTGCAGAGAAGAAGAAGAAGAAGAACATTTGACGCCTACATACTGTCGCAGAGAACTGTCGTTTATTAACAGTACTCGTAACAGTCAGTTTGGCACGCTTGTTTTGAATTTGCAACAATTTCTTGTAATGGTGACGTCTGTAACGCCAATACAGCATTGCAGATTCACTATATTCTTCTTTTTCTTCAATAAAAACATCTTTTGAGCTATGAATTATATTTTTGAGCGTGTTTCCAACCTAATGAGATAAACCCCAACACTGGGATGACGGAGGAAGCCGAATTTCATACATGGGTAAATTTATTTTATTTTCTATATGACTTTTGCACTAATTAAAATAGAATTATGATTTTGAATTAATTAGTTAATATTTTATTTGATGGGTCATGCTTGCTTAAATGTTTGATATCCCATGCTTACGATTTATAACTAATATTTTGAGAATATACTTTGGCAAAATAAGAGTCGATGTTATTTTTAGTGAGCGATAATTGTTGAGAATGAATAATTGAGCCTTATGATATGAATTCGGTGGAATCATAATCCCAGTAGATCTCTTTTATTATTTTCATTAAACCTTTAAAGTCTTCACAAATCTTAGAGTTCGAATCTTATACTACTACAACAACAATTAAAAATCTCAACATTTTGGCACCGCCGATGCGGATTTTTTTTTTAGATTAATTTTTAGGTTTATTTTTTATTTTGTATAGTATTTTCATTTTATTTTAGATTTTTTTTTTACCTTTTTATGCGTTTCTTTTTGTATTTCTTTTCAAGGACTTTTTGAGGATAATGACTTCTTCTGAGGAGACGTCACCTACGATGACGCTGGCGGAATATAAGCGTAGAAATTCAAATTATCAGGAAACCTCATACTTATACGACTTTGTCTCAATAATAAGAGATAGAGAGGTAGACTTTTGAGTGACAGATAAGTTCAAGTATCCACGTACCTTTTAGTCGGATGAAGTTCCAATGGTTCCTTGAGTAGTTCTTCGTCTTCGTAAGATGATCACCGTGGAGTCTGGAGCTCAACTACACTTAACTGTCCTAGTACGAGACTTAGCTATAAGTAGTCTAGAAATCAAGACATATGGTTTTGACAACTAAACTTGACAAACATACTTGAGATAGCAACCCATGCGAGTTCGACCGAGCAATTCTCTAACAAGAATGTACTGAGTTTGAAGATTTGTAGAAGCTTACTTACAAAATGGGTGAGCTTATTGATGCAACCTTATGGTAATCATCCTCTCAAAAATAATGTTAAAATGTGTGTTGGTATCGCTGTTCAAGGAGCCTTACCAGCAGGCATTCCTTTAGTTACTAGAGGAAGAATTCAAACTTTGGTATCTTTAACAATCTTTCCATTAGCAGGTAAAACTTTCTTCATATGCCGACTTATATTAGCTATTGGTAAATGTCTATCTTGCTCACGAACATTAGACCGTGGAGTTTGTTCTCCACTTTTAATTATTCCTTTGGATTTTTTTACATCATCTAAGTTTTCTAGAGTCTTATATGGAATGATATTATCATGAGAAACCAAAGGGGTTGTCCATAATAATCTCTGAACAATCTTTAAGGAATTCTGGCGTGCGTTACAGATGCCGAGAGCAAGTTTCCTAAAGAAATTTCACATAAGAAAGAAACTTTAAGGATCAGTAAAACACAAACTTATTAGGTTTGTAGTGTTTGCCTGCTCCGATACCAATTGAAAAGGCGGGGGTCTAACAACCACACCCAGTATTTCGTTTGGCAATCTGAATAGACAAACTCCAATATTCTTTCAAGAGAATCAACTAGACAGTTAGACTCAATTTAGAGAAAAATATATCAAAGAGTTTTATATCTATATATCTCAATTCAATCTGCAATCAGCAAATAGAAATTTGCGAGCCCGATTGAATATAAAAGAAATAACTTGAACGGTATCAAAGACCAATATTCAAGGATCAACCAATTTCAATCAACAACCAAAGGTTGGATTTCCCAATTGATCGATTCAATGCACAACCTGTGATATTTCAATTATATAACAAAATATAATGCAGAAAAGAAATAACACAGACATCAGAAGTTTTGTTAACGAGGAAACCGCAAATGCAGAAAAACCCCGGGACCTAGTCCAGATTTGAACACCACACCGTATTAAGTCTCTACAGACACTAGCCTACTACCAATGAACTTCGGACTGGACTATAGTTGAACCCTAATCAATCTCACACCGATTCAAGGTACAGTTGTGCTTCTTACGTCTATGATCCCAGTAGGATACTACACACTTGATTCCCTTAGATGATCTCACCTACAACCAAGAGTCGCTACGACCCAACGTCAAAGACTTGATAAACAAATTTATCCCACACATAAAAGTCTATAGGAATATATAAATCTGTCTCCCACGGAAATACCTACAAGTGTGTTCCATCTTTTGATAGATCAAGGTGAACATGAACCAATTGATATACCGGACTTATATTCCCGAAAAACAGCCTAGAAATATCAATCACCTCACAAGAATCTTAATTGTATGGTAGAGAAATGGTAGGACTATAAATGATCCTAAAAATTCTAACTGCAAGTGCACAGTGTCGGCAAGCAACACAGGGCAAGCACATGTCAGTTCCACAGGGACAAGGTGGGCTTATTTGCTATTTTTGGTTTCTTGCTTCCTTTGCTAACTTGTTCCTAGGGGCAGTGAACAGTGAGGTGGAAATGGTGAAATAAGAAGATTGTGGCAGTGTGTGAAACAAGTAAAGATTGTGATGTTAAGACACCACAGTGAGCATGAGGGGAAACAAACAGTGAGCAGTTACAAAACAGAAGCATTTACTTGACACTAAACAGAAGCATTTACAAAACAGTGAGCATTGAGGATGGAGTGAGATTGTTGTGTTGAAGTAAAACAATAAGTAAAATGCAAATATGATAGGAGCTAAAACTTACTAAAACAGAACATGGGAGAGAAACTGTGGATGGGAATGAAGAACAGTGGGGAATGAGTGAGAACTAGGGGATTGAATTCACCCTAGCTTAAGCTATGCATTCTCCTATAGACATGTTAAACACAACTATGGTATTCTTTCCAAAGTACTAACTGTCTTTCTAAGGTACAATTAGTCAAAAGACATATGAATTCAGCTTAAGTTGCAGCTTATCAACAGCTCATGAACCTAACTACAAAGTATACTTGGCATACATTGTGAAAGTGATCTGTCACTAAACTAAGTTCATTCAAACTTGCTTAATCATTCAAGAATAACTACACAACAGGGCTAGGGCTTCATCAAGTCCCTAGCAAGAGAGCTAGAACATGCTGGAGTCAGGAGTTTTCATGTTTGTCAAGCATTAAGACTCAAAACAAGAACATGTGGGTCAAACAGGGGAATTACAAGAACATTAACATACACAACATGGTTTAACAGTGAAGAACAAGTGATGACAGTATAATTGAAATTGAAATTGAAAAATCAAATTAACCAAATTAGGGGGAACTAGGATGACCCAAGAACACCTTTTAACATCCTACATCAGTTTCTATTTATAGCTTACATCAAATTCCTAATTTCTAAAAACCCTAATTTTGAAAACCCTAAATTGATTTGGGGAAAATCAAATTCTCTCACCCATGTGTGAATTCTGCTCGACCCATGCTCCTTGATGTCCCTCTGATGCTCTTCCTGCTCCAATTGATATACTGCAACCCTAGCTCGAGTTGTTTCATCAACTCCACACCTAGGTCAGAGAGATGTGGGTTTGGGGAAACGACTAGGCTAGGGAGAGAAAACTGTGGTGCGTACGGGTTTTGGTAGAGGCGGAGAGGGGTGTAGTGAAGCTCGAGGAGCAGCAGTTGCAGGCTGCCATGGTCGGGTGGAAGGAGGAGCTGGTTTTGGGGAAAATTGATTTGGGAAGAAGAACCCGATGGAGAAGAAGGGTCTGTTTGGTTAGGGGTATAGGTTTCTGATGCT
>NC_039368.1:81498473-81500044 GCF_003573695.1 Papaver somniferum
CGGATGTATCAAAGGTTGATGGTCAGCGAAGCGAAAGCGTAAGATGAAAAGGTGATGGAATGATCCAACAGTGCGATAGGAACGACCGTTGGATGATGAGACACAACAAAACTGACGGCTTCAGATGGAGTTAGGTACTATAGTGTTTGACAGGAGCTTCGGATTTTGATGCACAATGATGAGGCGACCGTTGGATGACAAGATGGATCCGATCTGACGGCTCTCATGGAAATGGGTATGGATAATGGAAATGGATTTGGGTAAGGGTTTTGGGCCTTGGGTATTCCAAGCCCATATCTTCTTTAAGAACAATTCTTCCTTCTTCAATCCCACTTCTAGTTGATCCGGCTCTTGCAAACATCATTCTTCGCTTCCTCCTATCGAGAGTCTTTGCCGTTCCTTTGCTCTTTTCGCTCCGTGAGATAACCAGGATTTATTTAGTACCTAAAAATGCAAAATTAATTAAGAAAATTATTTATTCTTGAAAACAATGAAAATACAGAATATGGGATAAAATGTAGAATTAATGCGCAAAAGATGAGTTAAATGCCAACAAAAAGGGATAAATATATACAATATTTGGCACTCATCAAATACCCCCAAACCTGAATTTTACTTGTCCTCAAGTAAAACAAAACTAAGGAAATCCTAACTATACCACTGTCGCTGGTCTTTCGAATGCATTTAGCGTATGCACTAAGCCTTTTAAACCACTAAGTGTCCCTAGTGGACGAGTTGAAGTCTCGTGAAGGTTTACCAGAGGTGTGCCTACAAAACCTAGGTCAAAATATAAGCTCAGATTCCATCAAATGTGACATGTGCAAAACAGTTTAAGCTCACAGCAAAATGGAGATGTCAATCTAGCTATCGATGGCACAATCCTAGCACTGATAACAAAAAAAGACATGTGATAAGAGTGTAAAGTGTATCTACACATGTGTAAAGAAAGATCTGAAGTTATGACTACTAATCACCAAGAGATAGTTTCTCAGGCTAAGAACTGAGGTCGAAATCTAGCTAGCTGTCCGGACTTTACGAGAATTGTGAATGAGTAGGAGGTGTTTCACAATTGCTCGCGTTGTACATCAATGGCATACACCCTCCTTGCTTATTACAAAGAAACAATAAAATGACTCTTTACATGACTCTTATTTACATTGACTACTCTCTTTTATTTTTGGAACAAGAGAGGATGGAATTGATAAATACTTGATTTTTTTTTTTTTTTTTGGATAGAAACACTTTTGATAAATATACAAAAGGAAACAAAAGATTACATGACACTTTGCAAGAGGTAGCCCTTTTTGATGCACCCAGTTAAATTCGATGGTTGTCTTTCTTAATGTAACCTCCACCTTCTATCCAAACCAACCAAAGAACAAGCTAGTCAAGTTTCGTTCAGTATTCTAAAGTGATTGGCAATCGTAACTTCCTATCCAACACCTTGAAGATCGAGGCCATACATGTATTGGTAGATCGTGCGCGTGCAAATTTCTTATCACTATGTGAATTGTGCTAGAATCAGGGTGCCTAAATATCTAGACTAAGACTCCTAATAAAAATACATATTT
>NC_039368.1:81500098-81563058 GCF_003573695.1 Papaver somniferum
TTTTTTTTTTTTTTTTGAATTTTGATTTTTTAATTTTTTTGGAATTTTTCAATTTTTTCAAAAAGAAGAAGGAGTTCGTTTTCAATTATGGCAAATTATCGTGGTATCTACTCTATACCCCCAAACCTAAACTAAACATTGTCCTCAATGTTTCAAAATATGGAAAGGATTAAAATGCATCATATGGAAAGGGACATGCTGAGTAGAGTAAAAGGAGAGAGAATACCCGATTTCGGCGAAAGCATAATTAAAACTCCGTTATTCAAGGCAAAAATCCAACATATTTCAGCCGAGATCATATTGGATTAGCAAAATATATACAAAAGGAACAAAAGGGTTTTTAAAATTTATCTACTTGATTATATACAAAAAATTCACCATACACCAAAAGTCTAAAGAGTTGAGGATCAACCCAAAAGACAAAGTGTAGAGGTTTCAACAGCTTCAAATAATAATAGGAAAGAAACACAAGTGAAACTGTGAAACAAAATGAGCTACCCCAAAACCTGGATTTTACAGAAGATATAATTTTGAAAACAAAATCGCGCAGTTTCGGGGGTTCATCATGCAAAAGGTCTAGCTCGAAATGGACTGTTTTCGGGATGGGCAAAGAAATGCATTCCAACTGTGGCTCTTTAAAAGTGTTATATTTTGAAGCAAAATAGTCCAAAAGGACTTGGGAAGCACACAGTTCCAAACCTAGATTAGGAATTTTCAGAAAAATTGGTTTTACAATATTGGTACAAACCAAATCTAGGTTGGGTGGAAGGCCATCAGATTGTGACTTATGTAGGACGATAGGCACATCATTATTAATCAAATCAAAATCTCCGAAATCATCTACACATATCACATCATGCTTACAATCATCAAACAAATTGGCAAGATCACAATCAGAGTCATCGACATCATCAACAGATTCATTCTCATGCATCGGCAAATCAGGAGAAATATCACAATGTGACCTAGGTAGAGAATCAGACACATCAAATATATTTTCATGCATATTAGTGTCTACAGAAGATTCAACTATTCCTATGTCATGATCATCTTCACAGAATAATTGTACGAATCCCATGTCAATATCAAAATCATATGAATTACAATGAGTATTAGAAAGAACAACATTCATGCAGGTCGAGGGCGAGAAGCCATATGTTATTGAACCAACAGGTTCCACAATATTTTCATGTTCTTCTAACATATCATCATAATCATCATAATCATCATCATGGTAGCATGCATATTGGTCCTCATTAAAAGTGGTGGTGTCATTAGTCGATTCATGTTCCTCTAAATTAGGTTCATATTCAACATCATTTACATGAATGGGACTAGACACTTCATTAGGGACAACATACATTTCCTCATGAATTTCCTCCTTTTGTAGGTGAAGCAAAATCTGATCTAAATATGCCTGAATTCGTGATGTATATCTATCGAAGTTTTGCTCACTGAGTCTGAAAGCTTCTGTGGTGGAGTCTAAATTCATGGGAGTACAAAATTCTTCATGTTCAAATTGTGGTGATTGGTACATGTGTGCATGGTCATTAGGGTTTATAAAATATTGATTGCAACCCTCAAAGGATTGATTATGGTCCCAGTGACTACCATTCTCACAATTTATGGGCATTTCATACCTTGGATTTTCTCTAGATTGCCTAAAATTATGCAAAATATGACAATTCTCAACAGGGTGGTCTAAACTACCACATGCGGGACATGCATAGATTTCAGGTTGCCTAAGAAAATTAGATGTGACAGATTCCTCATGTGATTGTATTTCTAAAGCTGCGATTCGAGCTTCTATTTGATCCATAAGAGATGATTGTGTGAGTGAGGCATTAGCAAAATGTTCATTTTCACGTTGTGGCGAATGATGCATGTGTGAATAGTCATTAGGGTTCATGTATTGAGGCTCGGGACTTTGAAAATGTCCATAATAATTCCTATGACTATTGACATCATGGTCCGTGGAAGGTTCATAACGTGGCATATGCCCATAAGCAAGTTCTCTAAGAGTTTTATTTCCATCCCCAGGAGCAGACCAAAATCCAGACATGATTGGCTCAAAAGCTAAGTAACTATGTTACAAAGCTCAGAATTTGGTTTTTAAAGGGTTTGAATTTTTGGGAAAAATTTGGTTTTGGTGGGAGACATTTTTTTTGGCAAGTTTGGTTTTAATGGGATAATTTAGAAAAAATTTGGTTGTTAAAATGGGAGCAAGTAAAATTTGGTTTTTGAATGGGAGAAAAGTTTTGGTTTTTGAAATTAGGAGCAAAATTTTGGTGTTTTTTTTTTTTTTTTTTTTTTAAACTTAGCCTAGCATAAATTATCACACCCCACAAAAGAAAATAAAAACAACAATAAATAATTACAAGCCCATAAAAGAAAGAAAAAGAAGAAAAAGAAAAATTATTACAAGCCCAAAATACAAAATAAAGAAAAACAAAAATTATTACAAGCCCACAAATTATAAATGGAAGCCCACAGGTTGGGTTCTCTTAATGGGTTTAGGCTTACCTTTGAAGCACAGCCCAGCTGCTCAGTTAGGTTGCAAAAGCCCAGTTGGGCTTTGGGTCGTCCTAAGTAGCAACTCGTCCAAGCCCAGCAACAGTTGTGGGTTCAGAAGCCCACCAGTAGAAGGCAGAGCCCAGCAGTTGGCAGCCCAGTTCAATAGCAGGCTTAGCAACAGCAGCAGATTTTCAACAGCACCACAGCAGATTTCAGGCAGCAGCAGCAGTTCAGTGGCAGACTTAGCAACAACTCAACAGGAGTTACAGCAAGCAAAATCAGCAAGCAAGCATAGGAGTTACAGCAAGCAGAGTTCAGTAACAACCCAAAAGAAAGAAAGAGCAATTGCGCCGCAACCGAGTCCCCGGCAGCGGCGCCAAAAACTTGGTAGGACTATAAATGATCCTAAAAATTCTAACTGCAAGTGCACAGTGTCGGCAAGCAACACAGGGCAAGCACAGGTCAGTTCCACAGGGACAAGGTGGGCTTATTTGCTATTTTTGGTTTCTTGCTTCCTTTGCTAACTTGTTCCTAGGGGCAGTGAACAGTGAGGTGGAAATGGTGAAATAAGAAGATTGTGGCAGTGTGTGAAACAAGTAAAGATTGTGATGTTAAGACACCACAGTGAGCATGAGGGGAAACAAACAGTGAGCAGTTACAAAACAGAAGCATTTACTTGACACTAAACAGAAGCATTTACAAAACAGTGAGCATTGAGGATGGAGTGAGATTGTTGTGTTGAAGTAAAACAATAAGTAAAATGAAAATATGATAGGAGCTAAAACTTACTAAAAAAGAACATGGGAGAGAAACTGTGGATGGGAATGAAGAACAGTGGGGAATGAGTGAGAACTAGGGGATTGAATTCACCCTAGCTTAAGCTATGCATTCTCCTATAGACATGTTAAACACAACTATGGTATTCTTTCCAAAGTACTAACTGTCTTTCTAAGGTACAATTAGTCAAAAGACATATGAATTCAGCTTAAGTTGCAGCTTATCAACAGCTCATGAACCTAACTACAAAGTATACTTGGCATACATTGTGAAAGTGATCTGTCACTAAACTAAGTTCATTCAAACTTGCTTAATCATTCAAGAATAACTACACAACAGGGCTAGGGCTTCATCAAGTCCCTAGCAAGAGAGCTAGAACATGCTGGAGTCAGGAGTTTTCATGTTTGTCAAGCATTAAGACTCAAAACAAGAACATGTGGGTCAAACAGGGGAATTACAAGAACATTAACATACACAACATGGTTTAACAGTGAAGAACAAGTGATGACTGTATAATTGAAATTGAAATTGAAAAATCAAATTAACCCAATTAGGGGGAACTAGGATGACCCAAGAACACCTTTTAACATCCTACATCAGTTTCTATTTATAGCTTACATCAAATTCCTAATTTCTAAAAACCCTAATTTTGAAAACCCTAAATTGATTTGGGGAAAATCAAATTCTCTCACCCATGTGTGAATTCTGCTCGACCCATGCTCCTTGATGTCCCTCTGATGCTCTTCCTGCTCCAATTGATATACTGCAACCCTAGCTCGAGTTGTTTCATCAACTCCACACCTAGGTCAGAGAGATGTGGGTTTGGGGAAACGACTAGGCTAGGGAGAGAAAACTGTGGTGCGTACGGGTTTTGGTAGAGGCGGAGAGGGGTGTAGTGAAGCTCGAGGAGCAGCAGTTGCAGGCTGCCATGGTCGGGTGGAAGGAGGAGCTGGTTTTGGGGAAAATTGATTTGGGAAGAAGAACCCGATGGAGAAGAAGGGTCTGTTTGGCTAGGGGTATAGGTTTCTGATGCTAGGGTGTGAGGCGGATGTATCAAAGGTTGATGGTCAGCGAAGCGAAAGCGTAAGATGAAAAGGTGATGGAATGATCCAACAGTGCGATAGGAACGACCGTTGGATGATGAGACACAACAAAACTGACGGCTTCAGATGGAGTTAGGTACTATAGTGTTTGACAGGAGCTTCGGATTTTGATGCACAATGATGAGGCGACCGTTGGATGACAAGATGGATCCGATCTGACGGCTCTCATGGAAATGGGTATGGATAATGGAAATGGATTTGGGTAAGGGTTTTGGGCCTTGGGTATTCCAAGCCCATATCTTCTTTAAGAACAATTCTTCCTTCTTCAAGCCCACTTCTAGTTGATCCGGCTCTTGCAAACATCATTCTTCGCTTCCTCCTATCGAGAGTCTTTGCCGTTCCTTTGCTCTTTTCGCTCCGTGAGATAACCAGGATTTATTTAGTACCTAAAAATGCAAAATTAATTAAGAAAATTATTTATTCTTGAAAACAATGAAAATACAGAATATGGGATAAAATGTAGAATTAATGCGCAAAAGATGAGTTAAATGCCAACAAAAAGGGATAAATATATACAATATTTGGCACTCATCAAGAAACAAGATATTGTGGAATCACAAACGATGAGACGGAGATGTTTGTGACTACTTTTTATCTTGCCTATCGGTGAATAAATCTCAAGCCAATCTTAAAGAAGATCATACTCAAACACGATGGAAGATGCAAGATCAGATCACGCAACTACAGAGAAAATAGTTGGGTCTGGCTTCACAATCCCAATGAAGTCTTTAAGTCGTTAACCTACAAGGTTTCCCGAAAAACCTAAGGTTAAAGGAGAATCGACTCTATCTAATACAACCAGTATCACACAAGAGGTGTGTGTGATTAGTTTTCCCAGTTGCTAGAGTTTTTCTTTATATAGTTTTTAAATCAGGGTTTGTAATTTAAGTTACCTTGGTAACAAATCATTCAATATTCACTGTTAGAAGAAAAGCTAATTAGATTCAAGCTAATATCTTTCAACCGTTAGATCCAACTTAGCTTGTTATACACAAATGAAATGTACCCTCATTTAGGTTTAGTAACCGTACCTAAACGTGTACACCATGTTGGCTCAACCGTAGTTAACCAAGGTTATCTATATGAACACTCTCATATCAACCTGTTTAAGGGTAAAAACAGTTTCTGCTGATTTTGGTAATTTCGAGTGTGTGGGTGAGAAACGAGTCTAAACCCTAAACAATGTATTGCAATTGAGTACTTTGATTCGAGAGATCAATCTGTACAAATCCGGCCTAAACCAAGAAATGTCCGTTCCGAATTTGATTCGGTCACAAAGTGAAGGAGAAGGGTTGGTCTTGGGAAGGAAGCAAAGAGAGTGTTGAGACCAGAATAGTTGATTCGAGAAGAGTAGTTGTTTAACGACTTATATCAGAAAGTGGAAAGCTAACAGATGGGAAAGTTAACAAGTGATTTCTGAGTGTTGTATTTTACTGACCAAAACTTGTTCTTTGGTGGAAATAGGCGATACCTATTTATACAAGTCGCAACAAAAACGTATCCTGGTCTCGTAAGAAGTGGAAACGGTTGAGTAAAGGGAAGAAAGCGATAAGGGGTAACGCCTGGAATTGATGTTTCCATAATGAAGGAAACGTTTCACCATTACTTCCTGTATTTACTAATTGTCTCCCTCTTATGACACTTTCTTGTAACGGGCGTAGTGTACGCCGCACGCTGTAAACTGCCAGACCAATACCCTGATGAGCATCCCCCAGTTTGTGACATGTTTTGATGTCTCGAGTGTTTTCGTGGAAAACGTGTAGCATGTTGCTATTGTTTGGAAATTTAAGATTGAGAGACTTGCCGATTCGGTGGTGACTTTCGACGGCCGAGATTTCACATCTTGATAGGAAGGTTAGCCGTTGGTTGTGGTTACCTTCCGTTGGTAGCCAGTGGCGTGGCCACGGTGCTGGCATGGCTTGCGCATGCTCTTTGCATGGATAATTAGGTTTTGGTGCCGTGAGCAGTAGAATTGCCATAGTAAGTATGTGTCATGGCCAAAGAGTTGGCAGTGTAGCCAAAGGTTTCCACAAGTCGTTTGGTGGCAAGTTTGTACGTCTGAGATCTGCATCTCAGGAGGAAGGATATCCGTTGATTGTTGCAACCTTCCGTTTGGAAGCCAGTGGCATGGAGACATGGCCGGCATGTCTTCGGCGTGACCAAATTATGGCTTTGGAACCGTGGCCATGAGTTGGCACCGTAGCCAAGAGATTTCCGCAAGTCGTTTGGTGGCAAGTTTGTACGGCTGAGATCTGCATCTCAGGAGGAAGGACAGTCATTGATTGCTGCAACCTTCCGTTTGGCAGCCAGCGACATGGAGGTATGGACGTCATGGCTTTGGCATGGTTTAGGCGCGACCAAGCTAGGATTTTGGCATAGTTTTTAGGCGCGGCCAAAATTAGGGCTTGGCATTGGGCCAAAAGTTGCCACGCGTTTGGTGGCGAACTTGGACGGCTGAGATTTGCATCTCAGAGGGAAGGGTGACTGTTGATTATTGTAACCCTTCGTTTGGCAGCCAGTAACATGGAGGCATGACCGGCATGTCATTGGCATGGTTTAGGCGTGGCCAAGCTAGGATTTTGGCATAGCTTTAGGCGCGACCAAAATTAGGGTCTTGGTATAGTTTAGGAGCGGCCAAAATTAGGGCTTGGCATTGGTCAAAAAGTTGCCACGCGTTTAATGGCGAACTTGGACGGCTGAGATTTGCATCTCAGAGGGAAGGGTGGTTGTTGATTGTTGCAACCCTTCGTTTGGCAGCCAGTGACATGCAGGCGTGGCCGGCATGGCATTGGCATGGTTTAGGCGCGGCCAAGCTAGGATTTTGGCATAGTTTTAGGCGCGACCAAAATTAAGGTTTTGGCATAATTCAGAAGCGGCCAAAATTAGGGCTTGGCATTGGGCCAAAAGTTGCCACGCGTTTGGTGGCGAACTTGGTCGGCTGAGATTTGCATATCAGAGGGAAGGGTGGCCGTTGATTGTTGCAACCCTTCGTTTGGCAGCTAGCGGCATGGAGGCATGGTCGGCATAGCTTTGGTGCAGAGGTGTGGCTGGCATGGCATGCCATTGGCACGATGGTGCGGCTGACATGGTCGGCATGCCTTTGGCGCGGAGATGTGGCTGCCATGGCATGCCATTGGCACGGTGGTGCGGCTGGCATGGTCGACATGCCTTTGGCGCGGAGATGTGGCTGGCATGGCATGCCATTGGCACGGTGGTGCAACTGGCATGGTCGGCATGCCTTTGGCGCGGAGATGTGGATGCCAAGGCATGCCATTGGCACGGTGGTGCGGCTAGCATGGTTGGCATGCCTTTGGCGCGGAGATGTGGCTGGCATGGCATGCCATTGGCACGGTGGTGCGGCTGGCATGGTCGACATGCCTTTGACACGGAGATGTGGCTGGAATGGCATGCCATTGGCATGGTGGTG
Source organism: Papaver somniferum (assembly GCF_003573695.1). Taxonomy (NCBI): domain Eukaryota; kingdom Viridiplantae; phylum Streptophyta; class Magnoliopsida; order Ranunculales; family Papaveraceae; genus Papaver; species Papaver somniferum. The sequence continues at coordinate 81,507,920 of NC_039368.1, forward strand.
CGTCTGGTATTGTCGGCATTCCTTTGGCGCGGAGATGTGGCTGGCATAGCATGCCATTAGCACGCTGGTGCGGCTGGCATGGTTGGCATGCATTTGGCGCGGAGATGTGGCTGGCATGGCATGCCATTTGCACGGTGGTGCGGCTGGCATGGTTGGCATGCCTTTGACGCGGAGATGTGGATGGCATGCCATGCCATGGCACGGTGGTGCGGCTGGCATGGTTGGCATGCCTTTGACGCGGAGATGTGGCTGGCATAGCATGTCATTGGCACGGCAGTGCGGATGGCATGGTTGGCATGCCTTTGGCACAGAGATGTGGCTGGCATAGCATGCCATTGGCACGGTTGGCTAGCATGCGTGACTGGCATGTGTAGAGATGATTCCAATAGGTACCGAGGGCTCTGCCGTGGAGCATGGCAAGGTACCCCGTTAATTTTATGCAGACATGTTGAATGGTTCAATAAATGTGCTAGTGGCGACATTATTACTCAAATGTGACGTCACTGTTTGACTAAGGTTTTACGATTTTAACCCTAAGCTAAAAACCACCATCAACATTAAGTCCCCTGCTTAGCTTGGAACAGGGGCTTTGTTGAGAGGTAAGCATAAGATGGTGACAGACAAGGAAAAAATCGAAACGTCAAGTCATGAAGAGATGGTCAGGAAGATCCGTCTAACCTTTTTCGGTAGGTAAGGAGAATTCGTGATTCTTGTATTGGTGGATTTGCGTAGATTCTGTTCTTGGTGCTTCTAGCTAGGACGCGGAGTGGTAGAGGTGGTTGCTGGAAGGGATGCAAACAGTTGGCGTCAGTTTGGCTAGGCTAGGGAACACGGAGTTGTTGGTGTTGCTGGCTTGGCTTGGAACGTCGTTGGCATGGTGTGGCTTAAAACGGAGCCACTGGCGTTGGTCGTCTTGGAATGGGAGTCGCAGGTATTGTGCGACCTGGAATGGAGCCGCAGGCATTGGATCGGCTTGGGATGGGAGCTGGCTTTGCACGATGCTGGCTTGGCGTGGCACGGACTGTTGGCGTCTCTTGCTGGCCCGGTTGCCTCTTTCCATGCGTGGCTCGGGCAGGAAATCCTTTCCTTATTCATATCCCAAAATATCACGTCCATATGAAAGGTGTTATCTCCCCTCCTCAGGTTATACTGCCGGTTTCGCTTCCAAGTTCCGTGACTGGCAGTAGAGCAGTAGCGATAACGCAGGCCAGCATGTTCCAAACTTACTTCCACGTTTTTTTTTATCAAACCCTAATTGACTCGCATAGACAAATATATTTTCCAGCCGATATCACGCCTTAATTCACGACTGGTAGAAAGTCTCCTTTTTTCGGATTTCATCGCTCTGCTGAATCTAAGAGGTGATCTTGAATCCTTCGTTCGTACAGATTGTCTCGAAATATCGTTCATCCTCTTTACAGGTATCGTCTCGTGATTTCTCTTGGTTCCTCACTCTGTTTTCTTGTTCATGTAGATTGCTTGTGTAGATAGGGTGAGAACTTATCCCATCGTTTGATTTTGTGGTAGATAATGGGATCTTCTAGTGACAACCGTACCTCTGACTCTTCGGAGAGAAGCTTTGGGATCGACGAAAACTGGTTTTCTTCTCATGAGGAAACATTGGGCAGAATTAATTCTCTGTTTCCTGAAGCTGACAAAATTATTCAGGGCATGCCTTTCACCTATTTATGTGGAGTGCGGATGCATGCTCAGTCTTTCATGACTCTAGTGGACATGGAGGAAAAGCGGGGAGATGATGAAGCATCCCAGCGCGTCGAGATACCTCAGGGCAACGAAACTTCTTCACAACCCAGCGCTAGGGCTGAACAACTCGTCTCTCGGTTAAAACGACGGAAGACTGAGTCTGTGAAACTTCTGGGGGAGAGCCGGCTTAATTTCCCTGCCCGAGATGGTGTCATAATCCTTGATTCTGATGCGGATGAACCGGGACACCCTCGAAAGCCCGCTGAAAAAGCTTTCGAGGAAGACGCCGCTGTGGTTGACGAAACTGAAGTAGCTTTTGGAGTGGAAGCCTAAACTGCTGTCAGGGACGTTGGAGAAGCTGTGGTGGCATATGCTGAGACGGTTGTCGAAGTGGGTGTTGGACAGGAGGCGAAAACTGTTGCTGCTGAGGCGATTTCCGCGTGGGATGTTGGAGATGCTGTTACGAAGGCGGCTTCTGAATGACACGTTTGTTGTCCAAAAGATTGTTGGGGGAAGTGCTTGAAAGGGCTCAGACAGAGGCGTTGACAATTCGGGCGTCTGCTTTCAATGACCAGTTTCCCTTTTTTCCGTTTCTCTTTGGCATGTAGCCGCTTTGATGTTCCACAAACTCATTTTTATCTTCTTTTTATTCATGGCGAAGTTAGGGTTTCGCCAAATAACATCTTGTTTATTTAGCTTCTTTGAATAAGACTTCTTTTCCGAAAGGATCCAAAACCTTCATCAAAATAAGTTGTTTGATATTCCATACCTTTCCTGTCTTCTGATGGTTCCTTGTATATTCTTCCCTTCAAAGTTTCGAGTAAAGTATTTTTTGCAGGGTTTCGGATTTTCTGGTCGTGATTTGATGGGTAATGGTTTCCTCATGATTTAGGATTATTTAGTGTTTTTCATTTGAGATTCAGAAGACTCGTTAGAAAGGAAAGGTATGCTTTTTGAATAGGAATCGGAACCCCAATTGAGAATGAAAACGGTTCATTCATCTTGGAGGAAATACAAATATTGAGTGGAAAAGGAAATAGCTGAAGGAAATACTAAAGGGAAAAAAACGCTGGAGGAGAAAGTAGCGCAACGCTTTAGGTATTGAAGGGCTTGATCCATATTGAGTGAATCGTCACGCCTTCCAACTTATCAGCATTGATGAGTTTGCAGTAACCGCCTAAGAGGACGTCTTCCACCAGATATGGCTCATCTTCCCTTTCTTCGGGCGAACCAGTTTGAACAGCCATCTTTACTGTTATGTTCCAGACTTGAAATGAGGTCGCCTTGACTACCACGTCTCCAATTCGAAATGAGTTTGAGTGTTGTGTAACCGTTTGACTCTTGGTCCCATCATCTTTGACTGCAGCTTCCAAATTCTTGGTGAAGCGTTTAATGGGCCCGGCACCCGAATCACACCTCTTAAATGTGTCCGCGTTGATAATCGGATCGAGTCCCCATGACGGGTTAAGAGAAGAAGTGACTGGTTGCAGAGAAGGTTGTTTGAACAGACTTACTTGCGTTTGGGATCTATGAGCGAGCGCGGACGGGATTTTCTCGGGTGATCGAGTTCCATTGGTAAGTTGTTGATACGGCAGCAGGTTGGAAGGCTAGTTGGAAAATCTTTCGGGCGTTGACACTGGCATAGGGGATGCTCCCAATTTGGATTTGTTGTCGAATACCCAATAACTCCCCAGGATCATGTCATAACTTGAAAGTTCTTTGACAATGTGAAATTTGCCGCGCGTTATAGCATCTCCCATCTTGATTTAGAGGCTAATGTAGCCATAGGCGTTCATCGCTTCTCCTTCTGAGTTCTTGAACACGGATGGGGAGTGGGTATCCTCTAGATTCAAAATTCCCGCAGCTCTCAGAGTCTTGATGGTAATGATATTGAAGTCAGAAGTTGCATCGATCAAAGTGTTTCCGATCTCAGTACCCTTTAGATAGGTCGTGGTTAGCAGTCCCCAGTTGTGTTTTTCAGTGCTGTCCTCTAAAATAGACGGGGCTTCTAGCGTAGCTTTCGTAACCGGAAAAAGTCGTTTGCCCGACACAACACGATTGAGGGCCGTGAAGATGTATTGACGCTGCGTCTTGGAAAGGTAGAGAATTTCGCACACATGCTGTATCATGGATTGTACAGTTTCGTGTACGGATTCCCCAAAGATTCCGCAATTTCTGACTGGAAGGGGATCTCTATGCACTCCCTCATTTCCAGTTGAAGTTCCCCTGCCTCTACCTTCTCCTTGAAGGTATGCTTTAGTCTGTTGCAGTCGCTGGTCGGGTGGTGAACAAACCGGTGATAGCGGCAGTATTTGGGGTGCTCCATCTCCGCCTTGGTCGGTGGGCGTCTGGGGGGTGGTAGTCTGAAGACATCGTCCTGGATCCATGCCTCTAAGATTTCGATCACTTCCTCGATCGGGAACGAGAAATCCAGGACGTTTTCTCCAGCTTCATAACGACACATGGGAGCCTTAGCGGCGGCCCTACGTGGCGGATCCGCCCGTTGTGCTGGTGCCCCGCGCTTAGGCTGTTGATCTGCCACTGGGGACTTCCTTTTCCCTCATTTGTCCACTACGTTCACAGAGGAGGAAATAGTGTTGTATTGCTTGTTGACGATACGTCTATTTCCTCGATTTTCGCGTACGTCCTCGCCTCTAATTGGCTTGGTTCTATCTAACAAAACTGGTGCCGTCGTGGCCGATCTTTTGGAAGCCTCATGGAGTTCGGAGAACATTTGAAACCGCAGGTTCTCTAGTAAGGCGAGATAAATGGGAGCCATACCATTGATGCAGGAATTCACCAGTTGTTGTTCGGTCACGTTTGGGTCGTGACAGTCTAGCGCTTGAACCTGAATCTCTTGATAAAATCATTTGGATGTTCGTTATCTCATTGGAACATCCTTCTTAGATCCGGGAAAGTAAACTGCTTAGACACGAAGAAGTAATTTTTGTAGAAAGCCGTAACCATGTCACCCCAGTTGGAGATGTTGTTTGGTGTGATGTTGTTGTACCACGTGTATGGTCTTCCGGTAAGCGACTTCGAAAACTCCCTCAGACGGAGGACGTGGTTGTATTCGTGTTCGCTTATGGACTCCAGGAATCGAGAGATATATTCACGTGCATTCCCGGTGCCGTCGTATAAGGTGAATTGAGGAGAAGTGTATCCTCTTGGAAGAGGAATTCTTGTATTTCAGGCAGATAATGGGGTTGATGCTGATGCATGTCTACAAAATAACTTTTGATTCGATTCCGAAGAAGTTTCTATAAATCTTCTCGCGTGACGAAATTGGACGGTTGATTTCTCTCCAATGAGGTTCTGGCGTGAGTTTCTTCGTCTATAAAGGTATGCCATGTTGAGGTGCCAGCACCAGGGGTATTAGAGGTGTTTCTCATTGATTCTGGATGGCGCGGCTCCTGTGGTAGCCGCTCCGTTAGGGTCTTGAGAAAGAAAAGTACTTCTTTCTGAGTCGAAGCCATGTCCGTCTGGGCTCTAGCAAAAACCTCCTGTCTTTCGATCAAATCAGCAATGGTGATGTAGAGGCGGCTTCCTCTGGCTCATCCGATTTCTCTTCCTGATGGTGGAGTAACTATAGTCCTAATGATGGTCGGAGGTGCCATACTCGAAGAAATATTAGGGGCGGCAGCAGCAGCTCTGGCCCTGGTGACTGGTGGTGTAACACCTGAAGGAACACTTTCTGTATTACTGGGATTGGTAGGATGCATAGAAGCGTTAGGGGTGGAAGTAGCTTTGGACCTGGTGATTGGCGGTGTAATACCTGAAGGAGCGCTTTCCGTGCTGATGAGATTAGTAGGCGGCGTGTTAATGGCGATGGGAGGAGTGTTAGCAACAGGGACGGTTTCCGCGCTGGTGTTCTCAGGGTTCGTTGCTGACCCGGATCTAAGTTCTACCATATTGAGTTTGGAATTGAAAGACGAAATTGAAAGCTATAAGTTGATATTACAACCGAGAGACTGATCTCCCACTGTGGTCGCCAATTGTTTAAGGGTAAAAACAGTTTCTGCTGATTTTGGTAATTTCGAGTGTGTGGGTGAGAAACGAGTCTAAACCCTAAACAATGTACTGCAATGGAGTATTTTGATTCGAGATATCAATCTGTACAAATCCGGCCTAAACCAAGAAATGGCCATTCCAGACTTGCTTCGGTCGCAAAGTGAAGGAGAAGGGTTGGTCTAGAAAGGGAAGCGAATAGAATGTTGAGACCAGAATAGTTGATTCGGGAAGAGTAGTTGTTTGACGACTTATATCAGAAAGTAGAAAGCTAACATATGGGAAAGCTAACAAGTGATTTCTGAGTGTTGTATTCTCCTGACCAAATCTTGTTCTATGGTGGAAATAGGCGAGACCTATTTCTACAAGTCGCAACAAAAACGTACCCTGGTCTCGTAAGAAGTGGAAACGGTTGAGTAAAGGGAAGAAAGCGATAAGGGGTAACGCCTGGAATTGATGTTTCCATAATGAAGGAAACGTTTCACTATTACTTCCTGTATTTACTAACCGTCTCCCTCTTATGACACTTTTTTGTAACGGGCGTAGTGTACGCCGCACGCTGTAAACCACCAGACCAATACCCTGATAAGCATCCCCCAGTTTGTGACATGTTTTGATGTCTCGAGTGTTTTCGTGGAAAACGTGTATCATGTTGCTATTGTTTGGAAATTTAAGATTGAGAGACTTTCTTGTTCAGTGGTGACTTTCGACGGCCGAGATTTTTCATCTTGAGAGGAAGGTTATCCGTTGATAGTGGTTACCTTCCGTTGGTAGCCAGTGGCGTGGCCACAATGTTGGCATGGCTTGCGCATGCTCTTGGAGTGGATAATTAGGGTTTGGTGCCGTGACCAATAGAATTGCCATAGTAAGTATGTGTCGTGGGCAAAGAGTTGGAAGCGTAGCCAAAGGTTTCCACAAGTCGTTTGGTGGCAAGTTTGTACGGCTAAGATCGGCATCTCAGGAGGAAGGATAGTCGTTGATTCTTGCAACCTTCCGTTTGGAAGCCAGTGTCATGGAGGCATGACCGACATGGCTTCGGCGTGGCCAAATTAGGGCTTTGGCACTGTGGCCAAGAGTTGGCACCATATCCAAGAGATTGCCACAAGTCGTTTGGTAGCAAGTTTGTACGGCTGAGATCTGCATCTCAGGAGGAAGGATAGCCGTTGATTGTTGCAACCTTCCGTTTGGCAGCCAGCGGCATGGAGGTATGGCCAGCATGGTTTAGGCGCGTCCAAGCTAGGATTTTGGAGTAGTTTTTAGGCGCGGATAAAATTAGGCTTGGCATTGGGCCAAAAGTTACCACGCCTTTGGTGGCGAACTTGAACGGCTGAGATTTGCTTCTCAGAGGGAAGGGTGGCCGTTGATTGTTGTAACCCTTCGTTTGGCAGCCATCGACATGGAGGCATGGCCGGCATGGCATTGACATGGTTTAGGCGCGGCCAAGTTAGGATTTTGTCATAGCTTTAGGCGCAACCAAAATTAGGGTCTTGGCATAGTTTAGGCGCGGCCAAAATTAGGGCTTGGCATTGGGCCAAAAGTTACCACGTGTTTCGTGGAGAACTTGGACGACTGAGATTTGCATCTCAGAGGAAAGGGTGGTCGTTGATTGTTGCAACCCTTCGTTTGGCAGCCATCGACATGGAGGCATGGCCGGCATGGCATTGACGCGGCCAAGCTAGGATTTTGGCATAGTTTTAGACGCGGCCAAAATTAGGGTTTTGGCATAGTTCAGGAGCGGCCAAAATTAGGGCTTGGCATTGGGACAAAAGTTGCCAAGCTGAGATTTGCATCTCATAGGGAAGGGTAGTCGTTGATTGTTGCAACCCTTCGTTTGGTAGCCAGCGACATGGAGGCATGACCGACATGGCTTTGGTCCGGAGGTGTGGCTAACATGGCATGCCATTGGAACGATGGTGCGGCTGGCATGGTCGGCATGTCTTTGGCGCGGAGATGTGGCTGGCATGGCATTCCATTGGCACGGTGGTGCGGCTGGCATGGTCAGCATGCCTTTGGCGCGGAGATGTGGCTGGCATGGCATGCCATTGGCACGGTGGTGCAGCTGGCATGGTCGGCATGCCTTTGGCGCGGAGATATGGCTGGCATGGCATGCCATTGGCACGGTGGTGCTGCTGGCATTGTCGGCATTCCTTTGGAGCGGAGATGTGGCTTGCATAGCATGCCATTGACACGGTGGTGTGGCTGGCATGGATGGCATGCCTTTGGCGCGGAGATGTGGCTGGCATGGCATGCCATTGGCACGGTGGTGCAGCTGGCATGGTTGGCATGCCTTTGGCGCGGAGATGTGGCTGACATAGCATGCTATTGAAACGGTGGTGCGGCTGGCATGGTTGGCATGCCTTTGGCGCGGAGATGTGGCTGAAATAGCATGACATTGGCATGGTTGGCTAGCATGCGTGGCTGGCATGTGTAGAGATGATGTCAGTTGGTACCGAGGGCTCTGCCGTGGAGCATGGCATATACATAAAAAAGGTACCCCGGTAATTTTACGCAGACATGTTGAATGGTTCAATAAATGTGCTAGTGGCGACATTATTACTCAAGTGTGACGTCACTGTTTGACTAAGGTTTTACGATTTTAACCCTAAGCTAAAAACCACCATCAACACAACCTTATTCATCTTAACCATAACTAGCTCAAATGACTCAAATGAAACTAGTTAGAGATTTGTTCAATTGTTATATTCTCATAGAAGTATACAAGAACACAATTGAATCAAAATCGGTTTGATTCACTCGAATCAATTCATGAACATTATAGCCACGGTTTGCAAAGAATGCATTCCTTAATATATAAATATTTTAGTTCATGAGCCAACCGATTTTAGAACTTTAACCACTCAAGTATGCAAACGGGTACGCATACTTAAATAGCCGGTCTGAGTTTGAGTTCGCCAGTATGCGAAAGGGTACACATACTTAATTCACTTCCAAAACCCAGTAGAAATTCCCGGAACTATACCTCACGCAAGTATGCGTACCGGTATGTGTACTTGGTACACGGAATTTCACAACTACAAGTACGCATAGGGGTATGCATACTTTAGTTCCGGTCATGTATCATATACATGCAAGAATGCACACTATGTTTATAATCCAATGATGGTTAAGTATTCTAAACTCTTTATTTCAAACATTGAAACTTTCTTAGAGGATGAAAATAGTTGTTTTCACATACTATTAACATCAAAGCAATTTTCAAGTTATTGAAATAATCATAACGAAACATTCCAAGTCTACATCAAATGATTGTATCACACAAAACATGTAAGATGTTACTCGGGTATTTTCACATGATAATATGAACTTGGTTGAAGCGAAAGCTTACCAACACATATTCCGAGAAATATGTAAGCGAGTTAAACTCATCTCGAAATCTCAAATGTATATAATAATACGACTTTTGTCCCAATATAAGAGATAGAGTAGAAATAGACTTTCCAAGTGATAGATGAGTTTCAGTCTCCACATATCTTTTGTTGATGAAGTTCCACAAGCTCTCCTTGGTAGTTCTTCGTTTTCAATTGATGAACGTCGTGAAGTCTAATGCTCAACTACACAATCTATCCTAGTATGAGACATTACTATAAGTAGACTAGAAATCAAGACTTATAGTTTTGATCACTAACATTGACAAACAAGCTTGAGATAGAAACTCTTGCGAGTTCGACCGAGCAGTGCTCTAACAAATATGGGATTGGCTTGGTGGAATTTTCTTGTTCTGCAATCCAAAATCTTATGAATATGTGATGAATTTTGCTAAACATAAAAGCGGAGCTGTTAAAGATATCTGGATATTGGTTGATTCAATAACAATGATGGAACTGCGGTTCTTAAGAAACAGAATTTGATTTGATGATGAAAAAGTGGATTTTGGAAATTTCAAGAGAAGAATAAAGCAGTACACAAAAGACTGTGCAGTGAGACTCAAGATTCTCATGTGGGATTGTAGTTATGACCTCATGGTTTTCAAAAAAATTGATCTAAAAAACCAACCAATAAAACTACAAAAGATTGTAGAAGTTAGATTTTTTCTACTTGCAATAAATCAAACACTCATTTGTTGTGATGGTACTTCTAGAGGTAATCCAGGTAGTATTGGAAGTTTTACACAACATATCATAATGCAGTCAACTTTCAACCCAACCCGTTTACTTTACTCGCTTTCCCACTAAGAAAAAACCCCAAAGCGATTTCATGGCGAAAATTATCATCTCCGAGTAAACTTAAGGATCACCTGGGGGACAACATAAATCACGAGCATGGGATGTAAATAAGGGATCCGATCAAGGCACTGGAAATGATTCATAAGAGAGAGGTTTTATTTCAATTTTCGTTGTATAGAAATGTTCCTATCTCTGTGTAATAGGATAATCTTCTGGGATTTAATTCCTAGGCCTGATTTACTTATTCTCATAGTGTTAAATCTTGATCATGTTTTGTTTCATTTGATTCCCATATTTAATTGAGTAGTTCTTATTTGGGGTTTATAGATAAGGTTAGAAAGTTAGGTTTTGCATATTTTAATCGATATTTGATTTTGAATCAGGGGTTGGTATTCGATTTTGAATCACGGATCCTCACTTGGGTTTTAAATTTTAATCCTCTTGGATTTCTCTTCTTCTTTATTCTATTTAAGCATCGGATTGGTTGTAGATGTCTGAATTAGGTTTTTTGACAATTGAAATAGGCTGTTTTAGGTTCAGTTCTAGATTGGGGGTCTCTTAATTAGTTAATCAATTGGTTGGATGTGCTCCTTTTCATTTTGATACCTTCCTTATCTTCTTTAATTTGAATTGTTGGTGAAGTTCCGTGAAGTTTATGCTTCTTCTCTTTTTTACCTTTGAGGAAAGGGTTTTATGATTTGTCAGTTTTGAATGGATTATGTAATTTCTTTGAAATTGTGGTAGTGATTATCATTGACTTTGTCAATTTTAATTTTAGTTTATGGTTATGTAATTTCTTTTGAAATTGTGATTTTGATCATTAGCTTAATGTTATGAATGAATGTATCCTGAATAGATAGGTTAGTACTGTGTAACTTCTCTTGAATTTGTGAAAGTACTCAAAGTGTGAGTTTTATGTATGTTCTATGTGTGGGAAATTTCTTTTGCAATTGAGTTGTTAATCTTCAGTTTAGTGCTTGACAGCTGTTTTCAAAACTAATTTAAATATGATATAGGATTAGAAATGAATTATGTGAGTTTCTTATTTATTTCTAAGTTTGTGTAATTTTTTTCGAAATTGGGTTCAAATAGTTGAGTGTTTTGCTTTCTGCCTGAAAAAATGGAAAATGAATTGGTAATGGAAATGTTATTTATTAGTGTTTTACTATCTGTTTAAAAAAAAATGGTAATTGAAATGTTAATTTGGAGTCTCTATTCAATCCCTGCTAAATGAAATGTTAGTTTCGAGTTGCGATCCAATCCCTGCATCTATCCTGCTTTGAATCTTAGTTATTTCCTATAATTTCTTTAATCTAATCATGTGCTGGCTGTATATGGTTTAGTATTTTTGTTTTATTTTTGTAGTGGATTTTATGATATAGGTTTAGTGTTTAATGACTTGATTTGGATGCAATATTCCGTAGAAATCTCATAATCGTATCTTTTTTCTCTCTGTTCCTGGAGTTTAACCTTCTCGGGAGATTAATTTTCAATTTGTTGTTTTCATTCTTTTTTTTTTCAATTCAATCCCTTTGTGCCTCTCTCGCTTGTGCCGACTATAAAGAAATGATATCCCTTGTCCCAAACCCATGATCCTCTGATATATGGAACCCCCAGGTAAGTCCAATCAATTTATCATTAGTCTACAATACAACCTTTTCCTCTCTTCCTCATACCCAAACTTAGTTCATCAAACAATATCAATAGAATCTCATCTTAAAGCCCAATAAAACCCAAAGCAACTTATTAGAATCTCATCTTAATATTCTTATTCATTTTCTTTAGGAATCCAAACTTTTTTTGGGTTAAGTTCTCTTCATTTCATTACCCAACTTCTTTTCACATCCAGTCCAATTCCTTATTTAAAAGCCAAAAATGAATATCTTGGCATGGAATTATCAAGGAATTAATAACCCAACCACAATCCAGGATCCTCAGAACAATTGGGTAAGAGAAAAAGATCAAGTAATTCAGATCATCCTCGATCATTTCACCAACCAATACACAACTCCTCCCACAACAATAGATGAGACTCTATTTGCGGAAATCATGCCACGATTAACGCCGGCTCAATGTGACAAACTCTCAGCAGAAGTCACCATAGAAGAAATCAAACAAGCTTTGTTCTCAATAAATTCTGAAAGTGCTCCTGGACCAGATGGATACACCAGTAAGTTCTTTAAAATTTTCTGGGAAACCACAAAAACGCAACTAATAGCTATGGTACGGAGTTTTTTTGAATCATTGAATATTCATCCTCTCATGAACCATACAAACTATACTCTCATCCCAAAAGTGGATACACCAACGAAACCTTCCCATTTTAGACCTATCAGTCTCTGCAATGTCACCTACAAAGTGATATCAAAAATTCTAGTCAATCGTATAAGACCCCTCCTCCCATTCCTAATAAGTCCTTAACAAAGTACCTTCGTGCCACAACGGTCTATACAAGATAACATAGCAATAGCAGGAGAACTATTTCACTACATCAGAACTTCACCGATCACCAAAGATCCCAAAATTGCTATGAAACTCGATATTGAGAAAGCCTATGACAGTCTAGATTGGGGTTTCATCAAAAAAACCTTTTCCAAACTAGGTTTTCCAACCATATTTGTGGATTATATTATTTTATGTATCTCCTCAGTCACCTACTCAATCAACATCATGGAACCCCTCATGGTTTCATCACCCCATCAAGAGGAATCATACAAGGAGATCCCATCTTGTCCTATATCTTTATTATATGTGCAGAAATATTATCAATAAATTTGGGCAATATGGAAGCCAAAAAGAATATAGGGGGACTCCGTATATCACGAAAAGCTCCACCAATACTACATCTAATATATGCAGACGATCTTCTCATCTCTTTCAAGGAATCTCAAGAAAGTAACAACAACCTCCAAAAAATTCTTCAATCATACAGCTCATCAGCAGGACAATACATCAATACCGCAAAAACCACAATCATTCACCACCCGCGACTTCCACCTCATTATATAGAGTCGCTCCACCAATTCTTCAACATGCCAACCACATCAACACCGCCTATATACTTGGGAGTTCAATTTAAACATGGAATAACATCTCGACACATATCTGCACCATTACTTCAAAGGTTGGATCGAAAGGCTCAAGGCTGGATGACAAAATGTTTTAATCATGCAGGAAGGTTAGTTCTTATTAAAACATCCTTAACTCCTACAACTAATCATCTCATGCAATCGCAATTATTCTCCATACATGTACACAACCAGATTGATAGGATAACAAGAAATTTTTTCTGGGGCCATGATTCCTCTATTAAAAAGCTTCACCCTTTAGGATGGGTTAAACTAAACAAATCGATTTCCCAAGGAGGGCTAGGAATTATGAAGAGTAGACATCACAACAAAGCCTTATTCATGAAACGATTATGGAACATCCATGAAAAACATAGCCCCACTAATTCTCCCAGGGGACCCACCATCCAGGATTACACCAAACAACCTCAGAATAACAAAAACAATTTTCATGGGATGGATCAGACGACAACCAGATTGGATTAAAATAACATTGATGGAGCTGATCGAGGACACCCAGGAATGGAAGGTGCAGGGATCATTTGCAGGAACTCAGACGCAAACACTTTGATATCTATTGCCCAACCTTTAGGTATTACACATGCAATCACAGCAGAAACATGGGCGACTGTACTGGCAACAGAAAGACAGTGGAACAAGGTGCTGTTTGAAACAGACTCGGAAAATCTCATGCAATTCATAAATACCCCAACAAAAGCACCTTGGTATATTTCCGAGATGATTGCCGAAATAAAAAAACATATGCTCCAAATCCCCTGTTGCGATATCGGACACTCGTATCGGGAAGGAAACCAAGCGACAGACAGTCTAGCAAACTTCGCGGCGGACGGAAGCAAAACAGGAAACTTATCGACTACGATATGGGACCATGCAATCCCATCTTGCATCAATCAAATTATTTTAAGTGACTCTAGGGGAATCAAATTTCCTCTTGTAATAACAATTTAAGTCTTTTATTTATTGTATGCTTCAAAAAAAAAAGGTAATCCAGGTGTAGTAGGTTGTGGTTTTGTATGCAGAGAAGATCAGGGAGAGTTTGTATATGCTGAAGCAAGAGGACTTGGAATTGCAATCAATTTCATTGCTGAAATTATGGCTATTATTGGAGCTGCTGAATGGGCATTGCATAATAATAATTTTAACATGTGCATTAACTCTGATTCTAAGGCTATAATAAGTGCATATATCTCTGGAAAGCTACCTTGGTTTGTTCAGGTGAGATGGAGTAGAATAAAGGAGTTACAATGGAATATTCAATTTGTACATAGTTTGAGGGAAGTGAATTATTCAGTTGATGCTATAGCAAAAAAAAAGGAGCAGGCTTGGAGAGAGGAGCCAGACTGAGTTACATTACAAAATCAAGTTTTATCTCTGCTTTAAAATCACCTGAGAAAATTTACTACAGATTTTGCTGAGTTTCATTTAGGCTATTGGGCTTGTTACTATTTGGTTGTAGGAGTTTTGCAAGTTTTTTTTGTTTTTTGTTTCTTTTTTGTTGGGTTTTCCCTCTTTCTGTCAACTCTTGAGTGTTTGTAATTTTTCCATAATGAGTAATAAAATGGAATTGATTGAGAAAAAAATAAAAAGACAGGTCACTATTTTGCTTTTCCACCACAGTACCCCATAGTGCAGACACCGGACTGACGATATATAGGCTGAGCGCAAATCATAAAAGAAAAGTAGGAATTACCAATAGGTACTATTATAGTAGTCTTAGTTAGTGGCAGGTCCATTCACTAAAGCCCAGTAAACAGGTGGTCCAAAACTTTTTAAAAAGATAAAATTTGACCAATTTTTTTAATCCCGGGTCTTGTACAGGTGAGGAAACGGTTATGTGTAATTAGAAAACTCCCGAAATAACCTTTCCTATTTAAATCAAGTTTCCAAAATTCTTTTCATTCTATTTTTTGAGATCTAATTTCTGCTCTCTCTCTCTCTCTCTCCGCTTTCTGCTTTTGGATTCCTCGAGCTAGGGTTTCAGTTGATTTTTTTTTGTTTGTAGGTATGTTGTGGGTTATCCTTTCATTCTTATTTCTCCTACTGCTATTTTTTTTTTTTGTTTTGTTTTCAACTAATATTTGATAATTAGATCGATTTAATAATGTTTTTGGTTGTTTTCAATTGAATAATGATAATAAGAACATGATCATGATGTTTTTGTAACTCGATTTCATTATTCATGTTTATAGCAAAATTAATGTTTAGGTATTAGATCTGGTGTTGATAGAAAACTGGAAGAGTCTACTTTCGTCGATTTGGTATGATCCTGCAATGTATTTGTGTTATGCCGCGTTTTTTAATTGATCTTTGGGTTTGATCAGTGAGTACGAATGAGAAATACTGAAATATGTGCTTTGATTCGGTTATATTCAGAGTTTTGTCACTGTTTTAGGATTCGATCTATGAGTATGTATGTGTAATACTGAAATACGTGCTTTGATTATATTATATTCATGGATTCGCCAATTCTTCTTTACATTTAGTTGATTTTTAGTTCATGAATACGCAATACGTATATGGCGTACTGATACAAACTTCTTCTGATTCTGTTTTATTCAGAGTTTTGCCACTTTTTTTTTGTTTGATCCATGAGTATTATGCGAAATACTGAAATATGTACTGTATTTCTCATTTTTTACTGCATTCTCATGCATTTATAGTGTGTTTGATGGAGTGTGTAATGAATGTACTGTATTTTTCATTTTTTTTTAATGTATTATGATGATGGAATGAACTGATACATGGTAAAACTAGGAACTTTAATTATAGTTAATTAGCTAAATTAGTGGCATATTTCATGTACTACTCATTTTTATTTGTTGTTCATCATGGACGTATTAATATTGTTACGGGTTGGTCACATTTACAGGTTCAAGATGTTTAGTTCTAATCCAAACACTAGGAACTTTCTGAGTATACCATTTATATTCTGTAAATTAACTAGTTTTGTTTTCAGTATAACATTTATGTACTGCAAATTCATAGTGTCTAACACATGTAGACTCATATATGTAAGCATAAGCATGGTTTTTTAATGAGTATGACAATTATATACTGAAAATTCAGAGTCTTTTTCCGGTTTCCATTACTGTAGATTTTTAGTCTCTGAGAGTATATCATATATGTACTGTTATATTTTACAGGTTTTTTATTCTCTAGCATATGCTTAGTTCCCGGAGAAGACGTTGTACTAGTTCCTGGAGAAGATGTTGCTGCTTGGTCCTCTTCAAATAAGGATAAGCTCATGATGTTTGATTTCTTATGATAACACATTTTCTGTTTGGATGAATACATGTGCATGGTAATACTAAAACTCATGAGGATCTGCGTACTAGAAGTCTTATTAATGAATGTATATAAGTGGTTAGTTCTTATATGTGCGGGTTAGGGAGTAGAAAGTTGATCGACTACTATTGTAGGTTTTATCTTGGTTCCAACATGACTTGCTGAGATAGAGAAACCCAAGTTGCATCTGACTTGTAGTGGTCTTAATACCACCAAAGTATGTCTCCTTGGTATCCATGTCTGCATATTTCATGTACTACTCATTTTTATCTGTTGTTCATCATGGTCTTGTTAATATTGTTATGTTTTGTCACATTTACAGGTTCAAGATGTCTAGTTCTAATCCAAACACTAAGAACTTTTCGAGTATACCATTTATTTTTTGCAAATTAACTAGTTTTATTTTCAGTATATCATTTATGCACTGCAAATTCATAGTGTCTAATACACATAGACTCATATATGGAAGCATAAGCATGGTTTTTTAATCAGTATGGCAGTTATGTACTGAAAATTCTGAGTCTTTTTTCCGGTTTCAATTAGTGTAGCTTTTTAGTTTATGAGAGTATATCATATATGTACTGTTATATTTTCTTTAGTAGATGGATTTTACCTGCGATAATGCTCTGGTGTTGGTTGTTGTCCATGAAATGTGATCGATGATGCTAAACAAGTTAAATCGGGATTTGGGAAGAGCAATTTAATTGTTATGGACACTATAGAAGGTTCACTTTTGAAAACTATGGAGGACAACCTTGGATACCTGGAGTTAAAAGTGAATGAAAGTGTTTTCAGTCAGTTTTTTTCTTTCAGTGCATCCATTATGCACTCACTTTCTCATTATGTATCAGATTCTCTATATTTTTTGGCTGTATGTGAAGTACTTGAAAATCAGTATGTAACTTAAACTTTTTTGTAATACAATTAATATATACTTTATTCCTTTTGAGTACAAAAAATTTCTGTTAGCTTTTTTAGAGTACTACAATTATGTACTGTTCTATATCGTTATGGGACAGAGTACTTTGTGCTCATTTAAAACGCATTTAATATTCTGAGATTATTTTCAAGCATTATTGAGTTTCAGTATTATTGGTTTTCAGTTTGCTTTATAGTTTTTTTTAGAGTGCAGGAGTTATGTACTCTATATTGTTTTCTACTCTATAGTCAACAAGTACCTGTATAATATTTAGAGTACGGTCATTATGTACTCAGGTGAATAGGCTACATAAATGTTACATATATCACACCTATGTACATAGTCATCTACGGACACAAAAAGAATCTTTGGAGGTCATTATGTACAGTCATTATGACTGTCAAAGGTTGTTTGCCTTCATAAGCACTGAGTACGGGTAATTTTTTGAGTACAATCATTATGTACTCTGTATTTTTTTCCAGGTGACAACAACTGTTACATAGAACACACCAAACACACAGATGCACCTACGTATTTTGGTCTTTTGCTATCCAACAACATGTCAAGACCTATGTAAAGGGAAATAATTGCACATAGATTAAAAACAAACAACAGTTGTTATCAAAACACTAGTAAACTTAGAATATATCAAAACAACAAGTAAACTTAGAATATATTCTAGGGTAACTTCTAGTAGGTATGTAATCCTGATC
The DNA here is from genome assembly GCF_003573695.1 of Papaver somniferum. Taxonomy (NCBI): domain Eukaryota; kingdom Viridiplantae; phylum Streptophyta; class Magnoliopsida; order Ranunculales; family Papaveraceae; genus Papaver; species Papaver somniferum. The sequence continues at coordinate 81,525,822 of NC_039368.1, forward strand.
AAAATAAAACTCAGATTTCCAGTGTTTCATATATGTACTGTCAGATTACAACCATTAAATTATTGTCATAAGTTCTTCTTCCTGCAATTCTTGGCATCCAAAAGATTACAACCACTTTTTCTGGTATTGATGTGAGAACGTGCGTTTCTCCTCTTCTAACGAACTCAAATATGAGTTCATTCTTGACTCAACCCCTTTTGTAACATTGTAAAATCTTCTTAACAACACTTTTCACAGTGACTTTCCGTGTACTTAATGTACTTGAACATTACGAGTACCTGTCCAACACTTTTCTCAATAACATTTATGCACTTCAAAATTCATAATGCATGAAATGCACACAACCACATATAGATGCATAAACAATCAGTATTGGCCTTATGTACTGCATACCCAAGATCAGTACCTCAAAAACCAATATAATGATTTTAGAGTACCAAAATGTTTTGGGGTAAAAACTGATTCTGTTGTTTTTGGTAATTTGGGGTGTGTTGATGAGAAATGAGTTCAAACCCTAAATAAATGCATCACACATGAATGCTTTTAGGTTCGAGAAATCAATCTGTAAGACTCTGGCCTAAACCAAGAAATGTCCGTTCCAGATTCAATTCGGCCACAAGGTGAAGGAGAAGGGTTGATCTTAGGGAGGGAAGCAGAGAAGGTGTTTGAGATCAGGGTGTTGAATTATGAAGGTGTGGTTGTTTATGACTTGTATATCAGAAAATGGTTTCTGGCTACTTGTGTTGATAACACTTGTTCCTTTATCGAAAATAGGTTAAACCTATTTATACAAGTCATTTGAGCGCAACTTTGATCTCGTAGGAAGTGGAGGAATTTAAGTAGTGGAATAATGGAGTTGTGTAAGAGGTGGTGATTATGGCATGGTCACACCTTCACCCACTACTCCATCATTGTTAACTGTCCGTTCTTTCCTGACACGTTCTCGTAATGGGCGCGTTGCACGCCGCATGCTGTAAACCTCCAGACCAGTACCCCAGTAAGTATCCCCCAATTTGTGACATGTTTGATGTCTCGAGTAGGTTGGTTAAGCCGTGGGACTTGCCGCAAAGAATAACACATGGCGTTGTTAGGTTAAATAACTAATTTATTTATGAAGTCGATATTTATAAAATATCGCATGTATTCGATGCATGTGAAGCATCGCTTTTAAGCAAGCAGCTCAAAATAATCGATGTGTATATTGCATCGTTGTTTTAAAGGTTGATTGAATATGTCGCGGATAAGCATCTTAAAGGAGTCAGCATGATCGAACATCTTTGGATGATCGTTTGGTGGCTCTAGGGACACGCCATCACTTGGTCGATCACTGTTCGTAGAGGAGGGGTGGTCGGTGATCATGGCATCACCCTCCTGACCGTCTAGAATCTGATCTAAACCGTCCAAAAGATCTATCAAAGTTGGTCAGACAAGATGATTTGTGGCAGTTATGCAATGCCATTGACGCAATTTATAGGGTTTGGAGGCCGGTCGACCAACTCCCTTTTGAGCGAGTGATTCGAGTTTCTGCGTATGGGTTTGAGTAAGTCGATCGACTATGTACGAAGGTGGGTCAACGGTGATCACATTGACATCCCCTGGGTCTCCTAAAATTAAATCTAAGACATTCAATTCGGCTGGCGAAGTTGGATGGTCGTGATCGATTTGCGGCAGTTTTTCAATGCCGCAAAGTAATTTTAGGGTTTCTTAGAACAACGCGTTCATGCTACTTCGGGCAAACGATTTGATATGCTATGGTTTTGCCGTGTACAGGTCGATCGACCAAGGAAGGAATTGGGCCAACGGTGAACATGTTGGTACCTCTTTGATCGCTCGAAATGCGATCCAAGCCGTCCAACTAGGCCGACTAAATTGGACGGACGTGATGCGTTTTGAGACCGTTTTTGTCGGTCTCAATTCGTTTGAGCTATTTTGTGCAGCATGAACGCCCATGTTCGGGTCGGCGTTCGAAGCACTTGTGAATGAGGGGAATGATACTCGATCGACTAGGGCGATAGTGGGCCCGCCGGTGGTCACTACGGTGATTGCCTAGTTCTGTTAGAAGTAAGCTATGCTCGTTAAATCGTGCGGTCAGGTTGTGTGGCCGTGATCGTTTCTGAGACTGATATTAACAGTCCAGATTTTCTTTAAGGAATAAATATGTATGTGATCATGATAACTTTAATTAAAAAGTGTGTGAACGTGTTGATCTCTTAGTCAGAGAGATGTATCCTATATGAGTATTTTTGTGCGGATCCCAATACTAGCACTTCGGGAGATTCATGCTACTCTGCTGAGAGTGAGAATTGCTCGTCATGTCATGTAAGTATTGAAAGTTCGCTGTGAACATAGCGTTGAAAAATACCAGGCGATTCATGCATTAGTTAATAATGTTGGCATAAAGTAGAATTCACAGAATATTAGGGATTGCTGCTACGCGCACCGCTCTGAATGAATTTCATATATACACTGAGTTGTTCAATACATGTATAAGTAAAGAGGTTTGAGCACTCGTTACCTTCAAACGGACTTTATTCCTTTGCAGAATGGCAGCGCTAAATATAGGATTTTACGACTTTGACCCTAAACTAAAAACCACCATCAATATTAAGTCCCCTGCTTAGCACGTAATGGTGACACTATTGCGGGGTAAGCAATATGGTGATAGACAAATAAATTCACAAGAATTGTCCGGCGTACATTACCCGGATAGAGGCTGACTTGGCTCTTGAGTAGGGAACGTTTCCTTTCAGCGTACGTATGTTGTCTTCGGATGGATAAGTATCTACTTTATTGTCATCCCGTACCTGGAGCCTTTATACACGGCAAACAGAGACTCCATTTCTTCCCGGGATCTTGCTGATTTGCGGAATATAAAAAGAAAATGCTGAGCCCTTCTCTCATCGCAGAACTTCTTTTCTTCTTTGTTCCAGGTATTGCTCCATGTTCATTATACAGTTTGATCTTTGATTGATAATAACAATCTTTTTTGTTTTATATTTACTAGCTATTGATATGATCATAACGTCCCTTTTTGCAGTGTATGATGGGAACTGCTGGTGACGATTACTCCTTTACTTCTCCAGAGAAGAGCTTTGAAGTCGACAAACCCGAGGCTGGTGCGTTCAAGGAGGTGATGGCCAAAATAGATCCTCTGTTTCATGAAGCTGGTCGTGCCATATAGGGTATGTCTCTTCTGCAACTACTTCTCGTTCGGGAGCGTGCTCAGGATTTCTTGGCTTTGGTCGGCATGAAGGAAGAATTAAGGCGCGACGAAGCGTCTCGGCCGCCAAGTGCGAGAGCTGAAAGGTTTGCAGCTTGGCTAAAGCGGCGAAGGATCCAGCATGAACGACCTTCCAGTGAAAACAAGTATGATTACCCTGTCTGTAATGGAATCATCATCCTCAATTTTGATATGGACGAACCAGAGTATCCTCAGAAGGCCGTTTGGGAAGTTCCTTAGGGAGAGATCGAAGTAGCTTCTGTAGAGGGTGTTGAAGCAACCGTCATAGGGAACACTGCAGTGGCTGCTGAGGAGGTCATGGCAGCGGCATCTGGAGAAGATGTTGAAGAATCTTCCAAGGATGGTGTCAGTGCATCTCCTGGAGGGAATATTGAAGCAGCTATTAAGGGAGGCGTCGAAGCGGCCTCAAAAGGGAAGTCGATGCGGCTTCCCGGGAGGATGCAGTAATGGCTTGCGATGAAGGTATTGAAGCAGTTTCCAATAGTTCCTGTGAAGATACTGTTGATCCTTCAAATGACTAGATTTCCCTTTGTTACTTTTATTCATTGTTGAATGCTGTCATAGTTTGTAGACATTCCTTCTTATGCTCAATGGTGATTGAATTTAGGTTTAATTAAACAATGGTTCTTCTATTCACGTTATCTTGAGACCCAACTGTGACGCTCTCCAGTAGGGTCATAATAAAATCTCTCAATTTCATCAATTCATGCATATAATCAGTGATGCGTTTTATATGTACTGTTCTTCGTGATGATTGTTCATGATCCCAAACAATGAAGGAGGATGCGATAATGGAAACCAGAGATTAAACATGAACCTGTTTTCCAGTAGGCAAAGTTTTGCGAATCCCAGTGTGGTGATGCCGCTTCATTGTTGAAGTAGGTCGTTCTCCCAAGCGTTTACCCTAATAATCATACGAATCCCCTTTGCTCTTTTCTTCCTGTATGTAGGTATTCAATGTTTCTCGAAAGATATAATATGTTCCTCTTTAGGGCTTTGTTTTTCTGGTTTGGACTGATGGGTAGTTGATAGACGCATTTATCTGTCTATTTTCATCTCTATTGTGTATATTGTTAGTACCCATTTTTGTACTTATTTCGGTATTTTATCTCTTTGTAGGTGTTTTTGGAGGAATAAGCTTTTGCGGCGAAATTGGCTCGAAAAGTTGTTAAAGGCACCTGGGAGGACATTTGCTATTCGGACTCTCGCTTTGGATAAGGGGTAACCCATTTCTAGGCATGTGCTAAAGGGACACCGGAACTGGATAGGGGGAGGTCACTTTCCTTTTCAAATTCAAAAGAAGAGAATTGGCGGGAAAATTAGCTTTCACGCCTGACAGTTTAGGATTCGGATTTTTGAGGAGTTTTATGGAGATTAAATCACTGGAAATTCTTGGGCTGGACTTTCTAGAGGATAATAGGTCATATTCAAGTGATTTGGTCGATCGAATTGGGCTGGATAAGCCGTGAGAGCAAAGCAGAGGAGATGGACATGTATATCGCGTTTCAGAGATTGCGTGAGAATTTGACGCCAGGATTTGTACGTATCAGGTCTAGTTTGAGTCCTAGCTGGAGTATGACGCGTTTAGGGAGTTTGGGAAGAGCACGGACTCAACAGAAGCCGCACACAGAGATCATTCCCGTGACTTCCGGCCGAAGGAAAAGAAAAACAATAATCGAATACAAATCGGATTTGTGGGATCTGTTGTGTATAAATAGATGTCTTAGGGTTCCCAGAAGAGATATCAAGTGATTTGGGGCCGAGAAGGGCACCACAGGAGGCGTAAATCAAACCATCAGAATTTCTCCTGCTGCTGTTCCGCCATTAAAGAACCCTGAAGAACAAGGAAGAACGGACCGCCAAGGACAGACTTTTTCCAGAAGTGTCAACAGCATTTAGGAAGTATCGTTCTTCAGCAGCAGTCTTTTATTATCGTTCTTTTATGGACGCCTTTTGTGAGTCGGAGATTCACTGTTGTATACCTTTTCATCTTTTTAATCAACTTTTGGGCTATAAACATGTATTTTGAGCAAGTGATTAATATGATGAGTTAAACCCCAACACTGGGATGATGGAGGAAGCCCGATTTCACGCATGTGGTAATTCTAATAATTCTTTTATGACTATTTGTATTGATTTTTAATTGACTTATGATTTTTATTGAATGGGTGTGATTTCGTTTGATAGTGTATGCTTGGTCTATGTATTTTTGATACATCATGCTTTTGATTTACAGTCATTTCTTTTCAAAAATCTATTTTTGGCAAAGAACAAGAGTCCATATTTTTATTATTTGAACTATAATTGATTGGAATTATTATTTGAGTCGCATGAATGGAATTTGGTGGAATCCTGAGTCTCAGTCTCTCTCGATATTCGTGACAACCTTGTGAATATATTTTTAGTATTTTTATTCTTAGTTCTTAAATCAAACCTTTACACAATCCGAGTTGAACGAATCTTATTACCACTTTTTCTACAACACTTAAAAACTACATCAGTAGTGATGAAGATTTAAGCTCGTTCAAGGATTTGTGCCATGATTAGGGGTAAAGAAATTTCTAAAAGGAAATACTATTTCAATTAATCGACAAATCGGAACCCTAATAATTATAAAGGCAAACAGTGCAATCATTTCGGAGGAATTACAAATACTGCATGAAAGGGGAAATTATTTGGAAGAAATACTATGGAGAACGCTGTAGGAAAAGATAGCACAACGTTTTAGGTATGGAGAACGCTGGAGGAATTGGTAGCACAACATTTTAGGTATTGTAGGGTTTGATCCATCGTGAATGAATCGTCACGCCTTCCAGTTTATCATCATTAATGAGCTTGTAGTAATCGCCTAAGATAACATCTGCCACCAGGTATGGGTCGCCTCCATTTTTTGGGCTCGGAACCTTCGGAGGTATGCTGACGGTCTCTCTCCAAGAAGTTATGTCACATTTGTGAGTGGTTGACACGGCAACAAGTTGTCCTCGGGATTGGATGGCTTGTTGGAGATCCTCTCAGGTATAGACACTGGCAAAGGACATACCCCTAATTTTCTTTGTTGTCATGCACCCACGAGCGCCCCAGAATCATATCATAGTTCGGATAATCTTTCACAATATGAAACTTACCGCGTCTTAGAGCGTCCACTATCTTGATTTCGAGACCGATGTACCCATAAACGTATCTAGACTCTCCTTTAGAATTTTTAATTATGATTGGACAATGAATAACTTCCTGCTTCGAAATATTTGTAGCCTTCAGGGCCTTGAGAGTGACAATGTTGAAGTCAGATGCTACATCAATCAACGTGTTATCGAACTCTACATCCTTTAAGCGAACGATGGTTAGGAGTCCCCAGTTACATCTCGCGTTTCCTAGTAAGGATTGGGGTTCAGGAGCAACTTCCTTAACTGGAAACAGATGCTTGCCTGATAAAACAAGGTTAGGATCTCCAAACATGTCTTGACGCTGTGCCTTAGAGAAATACAGAATTTCACATAAATGTTCCATCACAGACTGTACAGTCTTGTGAACAGAGTCCCTAGAAATCATGCAACTTCTGACAGGAAGAGGGTCTCTGTTGACTCCTTCATTTCCTAGTTGAAGTTCTCTCGCATCCACCATCTCTTTGAAAATGCGATTCAACTTGTTGCAGTCACTGGTTAGGTTGTTGACGAAACTGTGATAACAACAATATTTAGGGTTCGCCATCTCTTCTTCAGTTGGCGGATGTCTAAGAGGAGGTAGCTTGATTGCGTCATCTTGAATCCATGCTTCCAGGAGTTCAATGACCTCATATATTGTAAATGAGAAGTCTGGAGTAGTATCTCCAGCTTCAGGAGTCTTAGCCGTGGTTTTCCGAGATGGAGTCGTCTGCGCTGGCGCTGCGCGTTTGGGTTGTTGCTCCGTTGATGGAGCTTTCCTTTTTCCTCCTTCACCTTCCACGCTTACAGAAGGACCGATGTTGTATTTCTTGTTGATAAGACGCCTGTTTCCTCGAGTTTCGCGCGCATCCTCACCCCTGGTCGGTCTGTCTCTTTCTAAAAGTGCTGGTGCGGTCGTAGCCGATCGTTTAGCAGCTTCATGGAGTTCAGAGAATGTTTGGAAGCACAGGTTTTCCAGTAAAGAACGATAGATGGGAACCATACCGTTAATCCAAGACTCCACCAATTGTTGTTCGGTCACATTTTGGTCATAACAATCCAAGGCTTGAATTCTGAATCTCTTGACGTAATGGTTTGGATGCTCGTGTTTTGCTGAAACATTCTTCCCAAATCCGAGAAAGTGATTTGCTCGGACACAAAGAAATACTTTTTGTAAAAAACGGTGACCATCTCACACAAGTTTGATATGTTGTTTGGCGCGATGTTGTTGTACCAGGTGTATGCTCTTCCGATAAGATACTTTGAGAACTCTTTCAGGCGGAGGAAGTGATTATATTCGTGTTCTCCCAAAGATTCCAGAAAACGAGAAATATGTTCACGAGTGTTACCAGTACCATCATAAAGGAAACACTGAGGAGAGGAATATCCTCTCGGTAAGGGAACTCTCTGCACATCGGGAGGATACGGAGGTTGGTGCTGGTGCAGGTTTACCGGGTTTTCATTGCCTCGATTTTGGAGAAGTCGTTTCAGATCCTCACGAGTGATAAAGTTGGATGGCTGGTTCCTTTCCCATGGGTGTTCACGAGAAATACGGGCTTCTTCATCTAGATAGGCACGCCCTGCTGAAGCACTCGCGCCAGGCGTACTGGAAGTACTCCTTGTTTGTTCCAGGGGCTGTCGTGACTCTTGTGGCAATCATTTTGTTAATGTCTTGAGAAAAGTAAGCACCTCTTTCTGAGTTGTAGCCATGTCCATTTTAGCCTTAGCAAGAACTTCTTGTCTCTCCATCAAATCAACAATGATAATAGGGAGTTGGATTCCTCTGATTCCTCCAGCCCCTCGTCTTAACGGGGGAGTAGCAGCTGCTCTGGTGACGACTGGAGGCATTACACTTGAAGAAATGTTGGGGTTTGCGGCTGCTCTAGCTCTAGTGATAGGAGGTGTTACGCCCGAGGGAATATCTTCTGCTCCGCTGGTGTTGGTGGTAGAGGACATAGTTCCACGAGATGCATTGATCGTATTGACAGGCTATACGGTAGCACCACTGACAGGGACATCAACGCCGATAGTGTTGTCAGCGCTAGTTCCATCGAAATTGGTTTCCGATCCAGACCTAAGATTTACCATTTTGAAATTAGTAAAATCGAATTGGGTATTGAAATATTGACTTCACGACCGAGAGATTAATCTCCCGCTGTGGTCGCCAGTTGTTTTGGGGTAAAAACTGATTCTGCTGCTTTTGGTAATTTAGGGTGTGTTGATGAGAAACGAGTTCAAACCCTAAACAAATGCACTGCACTGGAATGCTTTTAGGTTCGAGAAATCAATATGTATGTCATGTACCCACTATATGTGAGAGAGTTCCCCTTATCGCTTATGTATATGTCTTTAGTAATATTAGTATTTAGTAGTTAAGAGTGCTAGTTAGTAGTAAGTTGTAGTGGACGGTTGAGATACAACCATCTGGTGAGATTGTATCCGTTAGATGTTAGGGTGGGTTGTTTTAGATTTATAAGCTATTGAATCTTTAATGAAACTCTTAACCAAAATTATAATCAAAATTGAATCGCTTAGTCGATTTAGGCTGTTCGCAAGAGCAGAGAAACTTGATTCTATGAATCAAGTGTTTATCCTGTCATTGTACCTCCTTGGTACATGACAATTGGTATCTAGAGTTGTTCGATTCTGCTGATTTTTTTTTTTCAATGGAGGTTTCTGATTTGGAAGAGTTTTATCCAACATAATTTACATAAGTTGAATTATTATCACAGAAGATTTATGGCTTGGAAAGATTTCTAGCTAGAGTAGAAGAGAAGATGGATGATGAGCTTCATCGACCTCCTCATATGATAGCTGGATGGATGCGTCTCTTATCAAGAGAAATAAAGGAAATTCTAGTGATGGAGCGTGAACTATGTGCTGAGAATTAAGTTGAAAGTCTTGAGTTACTCCAATTGGTGGTTAAAAAATTGAAGAGGATGAAGGCATATATCTCTAACAACAGAGTTAACCCTAGTTGATTCAGATTCGGTAGGGGATTTCACTTAGAGCTCTTCAGTTTCATCAGAAGAAGATGATGATTGTCTAGATGTCGAACTGCTCATCCCTTCATTTTTCTTCTATGAAGAAGAAGATTTGTCTGGTGAGGTAAATTTCCAACCTAAAGAAGTCAGGGACAACGAGGGTAGTTGTGGGAAACTCCCAAGCTTGAAGGATCTGGTCATTCTTCACAACAAGCTGACAGGTATAGATTTTTTTACCTCTTTTCTTTGATTATAGTCGAATGTTATTTGATCGTGGGAAGAAACTGGAATTCATGAATGATTTTTCTGATTTTGTTGGTGAATTTTGTTTTGATACTTCTTATGAGATTACTCTTCGTGACTTGATATTACTTGATACATTCGATAGGAATTTGGTTTATGAGCTAATTACAAGGCTTGATTATCAATCTGATTTTCAATTTTTGGATTCACTTGTTCTGGTCTGTGTAAATGAGGCTGAAAATAGTAGTGACAGGAAGTTGCTTGATAAAATGTCTGAGAATAAAGCTATTAATTTCAGTGGTGTTGGCGTTGATTTCCTCTTGCAACTCATAGTGGATAGAGTATTTGATCGCGGGAAAGAAATTCAACTTCTGGGAAGGTGTTATAAATTTTCTGTGGGTTTGAAATTGTTGGATGGGTACTATCTGAAACTTGTTCAAGAGCTACTTTACAAACATGGGTACTGGTTAGACTCGAGTGGTGACATTAATTATTTTCTCTTTTATCTTAAACAGGGTAAAGTGAGTTACAAGTTCATAGCAGATGAATGTCTCTTAATATTCATCAATTCTACTCGCTGGATATATGATCGTGGAAAGGTGTTAGCTAGTGCTAAAGAGTATTCTTCTTTTTATTTTGCTGATACTTATGATTTTTTTGTTGATACTTCTTGGGTGACTGTTGTTAGCGGGTCAATTTTGATGGGTTTATATGATGGTGAGTATGTACGTAAGCTAATTCGAGAGCTTGGGTACCATTCAGATTTTTTTATTTGAGTATCTGAGTGGGTTTTCGTGTGTTGAAAATTGTTCCAGTCTCGAGGCTTGCAAGTCGTTTGCAAAAATGTTGCAGCAAGGTAATGGCTGTGGATATGTATTGTTCTTCGTGGCTTTACTTGGCTCTAGTGTTTTTGGTACTAGTTGGGATGAAAACCACTTACTGTTGCAACTTAAGAGTGGATGGTTTACGAAGAGGAAAGCAAAAAGAGATAAATATATATGTTGTTACTACTGCGAGGGTTTCCCTTTATGGTTTAAATATATACATCCACATACATTCAGTACTTCGTCTATCTTATATAATGATTTCTGTCGAATGCATCTACATTCTCATGTTCTTCTTTTGTTGAAGCTATGGGGTGGTAGTGGTAAGTTGTATGTTGAAGTGTCAGGAAGAAATAGACTTGTGCTTCAGATTCTTTCGAGAAGGTGAAATTTTTCCTTGGTTTTTTCTCTTCCAGTTTCCGCAAGTGTAAGCAGTCAATTTTATCTATTGGGAATATGTTCCTCCTTGGATATTCCATTGCTTACATCTAAGGTCTGTGGTAGTCTTTTGGTTCAAGAAGTTATTATGACACATATGCATTACTGGATTTATAGGAACATGACTTGTTGTACTCATTACCTTAGGTTTAGTTGCAACCGAGTGTTGAGTATATATACTTAAATTTTCTCCAGAGATTACTTCCTGGTTACATATAAATCTTGTGTTTGTTATCTAAAGGGGACAAATATCTATTCCTGGAGAGGAATTCTTGCAAGAATAGTGAGAACTAGTGCTTTACTTATAGTAGTTCAAGATCTAATAGTGTATTTGCTTCCAGGTAATTATTTAAAGTGGAAGTTCAAATTGTACTCTACTGACCTATGGATTGTATGTCATATTGCTCGCAAACAGTTTATGAAGGCAACCTTGGATTATTTTTTGTTTGGACTCAACACCTTTAAGGATACTTAAAATTTTAATTCTTATTACAATCGGTTCGCAGATTTGTTTTATCAGCTCAAGAGGGATTTTATAGGAGGGAATTATATGAAAGAAGGATGGAAATCAAAGTTTTACATACTGGTATTATTAACCTTCACATTGTACTGAAGTTTCTGTACCAGAAGTGGTTGAAATGTAAGCTTTGGCACCTTGTTAAAGAATAAGAAGTACTGTGCAGCTTCGTAGTTGCATTAGCACAAATGGCAAGACACATGTTGCTGAGCAGAAGGGAGTAGAAGTGCTGCGCAAAAAAAAGGGATGAACCTACAACCTTCATTGTGTTAGTTAGCAAGGAAGGGGAAGAGATAAAGAACATTCTGTTACAGTCTCAGGTAGTTCCTTACGAAGATGGAGACAACGAGCGTTGCATTTCACAAAGTGATGGTCCGTTGATTTTTGGGCTAAGAGCTGAAGTTCTTTGTGACGCCCCAAATCCTAAACCTGCATAGCTAATAGGATTACAAACTAATTGAAGCATAAAATCTAGATTAATGATCTTAAGAATCTAGACTACATAAGCTAAGCCCAAAAGCAAACCCATACACTCTGATACAGTAGAAATGAAGATCTCTCATGTGATGTGAATATAACCATCTGTGTTTACAGAGAAAGTATACATATATAAAATATAAATAAACATCTCCAATTCGCTGAAACTTTACGCTACGGAAACGAATATCATCACGTTTGCCTTTTCTTGTGAATACTGAAACTGAAGTGGGAACGAATGAGTACATCATCCCAAAAGGGGCTCAACGAAAACATGCAACTCTCAAGTAATCACTAACATGCTTCTCAGTTCTAAAAGAATATAAATCGAAAGAAACAAGAAGAAATTAATCATTCATCTATTTATGCATCATTAAGATAATGTCGCTCTAACCTCGCCAAACTCATTGGAGAAGACGACGCGAGAGCAACTCTAATAAATAATAATAACATCGTCCACACAGATTTCCCAGACAAACCATGATTCAGAATATTACTATCAAGATCAGGAAGTTAGACAAACAAGTATAATATGCACACGAGTGATACCCAAAACTAAAATAGTATATATAATAACGAAACGGGGAAGAAGCCGCCCTACTAGGTAATGTTATAACGGGGAAGAAGTCGCCCTACTATATATTATATACATACTATCGAAAAGGGGAAGAAGTCTCCCTACTAATATATTGAAACGGGGAAGAAGCCGCGCTACTAAGTAATATTAAAACGGGGAAGAAGCCGCCATACTTAACTTAGCAAAGAGCCGTGGGGAATCACAGATACTCCTTGCGGGGAAATCATACAACGCATATTACACACACATCAAAACACATTCAACCATTTACATAGATAGTAAAACACACAAACATGCCAAAAGTGATAGAGACTCATCATGCTCGCAATAGAAAGAATGCTCAATGATTACAAGAAGGTTACAGAGTTCCCACCTGATTTGATGACAAGTCATGCCTACCTCGAAATCCACCATTCACCGGTTCATCCTTTGAAACGATCGTTGTTAATAAAAATTAACTGTTAATCACACAAGCATTCCAAGAATTAGCCAAAAGGCTCATACAAGGTTCTTAACACATTTTCATACAAATCTCTAGTTGTAAGCTAATTGAACTATCTAATGGTTCTAAGCACATTTATGATTCTACACCTTTTCTTTATCTATCTTTAGCACATCTAAAGGTTTACTAACTCAATTATGTTGACCCTATAGTCTATTTGATAGGTCTTATGTCTATCTACAACTTTGCAAAAGAAATCAAAGGTTAATTCAGACCATAAGTGGTCCAATTCATCAAACTATGAAAACTGGCCCTAAGCCCAAGCCCATCAATCATCCAACTAATCTAAGTCTGGTCCATCTGGGTCAACTGATGGTCAATAACGGTCAAGAGTCATCTAACAGTCAACGCCAACTAAAAGTTAAATCAAATGGTCAACTGAGTCAAAGGTCAAGTCAATGGTCCACTTGTCAAGTCCTGATCAAAGTCAGGTCAAACGATCCAACTCGGTAAAGGTCCACTGAGTCTGTTCTGAGTCGAACTGATTCAACTCAGACAAACACACATAGTCAGCTGGGATGGCAGCTTGCTGGGATGATTAGGTACATGCCATTGCAAAGGCCTTAGCCCATGGCCTAACTGATGCACCAAAATGGTGCGACACAAACACTTTATCACTGCGCCTAACAACACTATCTGAACCTACATCAGCTCATCTTCACCACAACGAATTCCTTGATCATTCAATACAGCTATTCACTACCTCTTCACAAACACTTATAATCCTAGAACAAAATCATCTCAACTCCAACTATACAACCATACTAACTTAGAATCCATCTGCAATCTCCATTCAACACACATCATTCTCCAAGGCTCTGTACATCAACTTGAACTGCAGTTGCAACACACAAAACCATCTACATATCACAAATATCAATTGAATACATTCAACTGAAATCCTACACAGCCTGACTCGATCCCAATTACCTCAGCCACCAACAGTTCACAATTTCATTCATTCAATCCCCCATCTTCTTTATAGAATCTACAACACTACTGTCTGTAACTAATTCACTACTAGACATGAATCCTATTACTCAATTAGTACAACCACTCATAGCCAATTCCAGTCATCCCTTACTATAGCTTCCCTGCAATAATTCAACATCACACAACCACCAGTTGTACTCTGCAAACTAACAGCAGCGCCTTAACAGAGTCATCTGGGTAGTAACAGCTTCTTGCTTGCAGTCACCAGCACCTGTTCAGTCAACCTAACACCACAACTACAACATCCCAATCATTCACATCTTCTGTAATTCATACTTCACTACCAACATCACCTAGCTCAGTCTCAATTCAGTTCTCATTTTACCTCTATTCATTCTATCCAACTTGTACTTTCTTAATCAGACTCACCTTTCCGAATTCTACAGGCAACTCAATTACCACCAAGAACTCTTAACTCTTATTTCCTGTTTTGAGTCTCATTCATTCTCATTCTTATCAATACAGGTCTTCATAATCTTCTCAATTAGTAACTGTCTTAATTACATAGACTAATTTGTCTTCTGCAAAAGCCTAAATCAACAACCCCAAATAAGTCACCAACCCTAGACTTAACAACCTCTAATCTTCCACGAATCACCGCTAACCAATATCTGGGTAGTAACAGCTTCTTCATCTGTAATTTCCTACTCAATATCCCAATTAATTTGTATGAACCATATTTCCGATTTGGGGAAGAACAGTTCAAACCTAATTCTATATGAAATCAAAATTAAACTCTAGATAATCATCTACACCTCACTTGACAACAAACCCACCTATAATCTATCATAACGGAACAGATTCACTTAAATAGAAAACCTAAATTTAATCTTTGATTTACCTATTTTCAGAGAGGTTTGTTTTGTTTCTTGAATCCACACCACCATCATCAGTGACACTTTAATCTCTCCCTAACCCTTACAATCTCAAAACTCTATTTTATTTCTCAGTTCACTACCAGACGATGAACATGGGAGAAGGAAAGAGAAACAAAGAGAAAGAAAGAAGAAGAAAAATGTATAAGAAAGAAGAAGAAGAAGGTGAGCTTATCTACTCGATTCGGCTGGGGATAAGACCAACCAAATAACTGATGCAACCAGAACTTGGATAAGGGCATCCACAAGGTTAAGATCCCATAATAACTATTTTACCCTTTTTCAAATCTGATGATATATTCTCAGTCTGTTATCCGAGTGACACGGTTGTGTAGTTCATTCTGCGTAATTTTTCGAGATCTATCCAGCGGTACTATTTTCGTATATATATCATTGTTAGATTAATTTCTATTATTTAAAATCTATATTAACTAAATGAGTCATTATCGGCTAAATCGTCTCTGGATCATCGCTAGACTTGTCAAATTGCATTGACGAGCTTGAGGATCCTTATACTCTTCCCACCTTATATCATTTTCGTCCTCGAAAATCAAACCGTTCCTCTCATCCCCAGAAACTCCCCACCTTATATAATAACACTATCTCTCGTCTAAATGCAAGTACCGCTTGTACTTACAAACGCACAAAAATTAACTCATCTTAAATGAGTTCGAAACAATATGAAAGGAAACACAAATCTAGATTATTTTCTATAACTAAGATCTAAAATTTGTGGACCTAGGTTCAATAGACTATTTCCTATTTCAATAGATTATAGGTTCTAAGTTTATTAGAAGATACTCTATAATAAAGTTTTTATATGAATATATAATCTATCTACATCACTATTTGTTTTAAACTTGCCATCGAATTTTAGGAAAATCCATGAACCTTGTTTTGATAGGAAACCCCGCCTTTTGATGAAATTGTGTTGCAATCAACATGTGTATCTACTAGTTACACATGCAAAAAAGTATGTGTATTTTTTAGTTACAAATGCATTATGATGTGTAATTTATGG
Organism: Papaver somniferum; assembly: GCF_003573695.1. Classification (NCBI taxonomy): domain Eukaryota; kingdom Viridiplantae; phylum Streptophyta; class Magnoliopsida; order Ranunculales; family Papaveraceae; genus Papaver; species Papaver somniferum. The sequence goes on from NC_039368.1 coordinate 81,541,654, forward strand.
TTACACTTGCATTTTGGATGTGTAATTGTTGATTACACATGCATTTAAGTATGTGTATATGCTGATTACACTTCCTTAAATGATTCTGATTTGGTTACTGATAATTGCTGATTACACATGCAATTGAGTATTTCTATCTGCTGATTACCTTCCTCCATAACGTAACTTCTGGAGTCCACATTATAATTGACCTTTACACGAATAAAGGAATGATTAGAGCTGCACCTACGAGCATAACTTCTTCTGGAATGTAGGTTTTAGCAATGTTCCCTGTAATAAAAAAGTACATTTGTTTATAGATATTTGTGAAAATTCTTATCTGCATTTATTGATCTTAGGTATGAGGCTCTTAAGTTACATGATGGTGACAATGGGAAATATCTTGGAAAAGGTGTTAATAGAGCTGTTAAAAATATCGACTAGAAGGTGTCTGAAGCTCTTGTTGGAATGGATCCAACACTGCAGTCCCAAATTGACCATGCTATGATAGACTTGGATAAGACTGAAAATAAGGTATGAGAGTTTACTTTGTAATTGGGTATCTTTTACATCAAAATATTTTGATATTTAAGTAGTTGGATACTATACTTAACAAGATATATAGTGGTGGAGACTATTGACATTAGCTTCTTGGACACATGAGCAGTATAAGAAACAAGACTTTAATTTTTCATTTTCTAAGATATCATAGCTAAACTTCAGAATATCCAACACTACATCATCTAGTCATATGCATGTGTAAATGAAAGTTACATAAGTCAGATGCATGGGGTATCTCCTAAATACACATGTTATATGCATGTGTAACTCTCAGTTACACAAGTCGCTGGTGTGTAACTAATTTTTTGTATGAATCTGATTACCAGTGTTTGTAGAGTTCAATGAAAAATTTATTTCACTTTGATTTTTCTTGTAATATTATTGATTGATTCTTTTTAGTAAATTTGTTCTTTGATCTGATTCTTTAAATGGTTTTGTCAATGAAAACCATGGGAAAGGATACTGAGATGATGAAAAGAAACCTGAACTATAGATGCAATTGAATAAAGTGTTTGATTGGTTGGATCCTCAACAGATGTGGTTGGATTCCGATCTTTGGATTGGCTGCAAAAATGTTTGAGAACCTTTCAAACTATTGGTAAATCGCTTACTCTTAATCTTTTCTAGTATGTACATTTTACAAATTAATTCAGATGATTTTATGTTGTAATATTTCGATTGCGGTAAATAAGGATTCGTTGCTCGGACTTGTAAAAATTTAAAAACAATAAAAATATATACAGAAGATGTCACACGATCAAGAGATATACTAGGACTTCGGATTCCACCATTAATCACATTCAATCAGTTCATATAACGACTCATAACTATTCTAGCTCTTTTGTTGACTCTTTTATTTGCCAAAAATAGATTTTATAAAACATCAATTGTAAATCACAAGCATGGTGCATCAAAATCTCTTACGTCTAAGCATACACCATCAAACGAAATCACAACTAATTAATAAAAATCATAAAACGATAAAAACAAGTGCAAAAGTCATAAAGAATCGATTATAGTTACCAAACGTTTGCGAAATAAGGCTTCCTCCGTCATCCCAGTGTTGGAGTTTAGCCCTTCATGGTAAAAACACACACAAAATAATCATTCATGGCTGAATAGGTGTTTTTATTGAAGAAATAAGATGAAACAGAAATTCGCAACGCTGTAGAAGTGTTACAGCGTCGCTGTTACAAAACAGATGATGCTGTTTATATACGATAATAATGATATGCTGTAGAGAAACGACAGTTTGATTTCGCTGTAAGTACTGTGGAAAAACGACAGACTCTGCGAGTCCGTTCTTCCTTCTTCGTCTTCCTCCTCGAGCAGCAGCAGCAGCAGCAGGTATGATTTCTGTTCTTCGTTTCTCTGCGTTCCAAGTGACCCAAAAACTCTTGATAAACTTTTCTCTCACTTCCCACCAGCCTTTATATACACAACAGGGTCCAAATAACTCGATTAAATCTGAGTTTATCTCCCTTTTTCCTTTCCCTCGAGTCTCGGTCTTCTCTTCAACTACAGGTCACGAATATCTGCTATTTTTCCTCTTCCTTACGCGCTGAGTTACTCTTAACTTTCCATATTGATGTGTACGAATATTAGGAGAATATTGACTGCACTTTCACACGTAACTTCCTTGATTATTTTCTCCAGAAAAGTTGATAATAACTCAACGTCCTGTTTACTTCCAAACTCGGCTCCTAGCCAAATTTGATCCCGTCCAGCAACATCACCAGGCCTGTTTAGTTAATTATAGCCCATTCGTAACAAATCCAGCAATTGAATCTACTTCTAATTCGTCCATAAAATCGAACCCTAATATCAGTTCCGCTGCAAAGTCCTTTCCCGCCAAAATCTTGAGTTTGAAATGTGAAGAAGAGATGCCCCCTATACAGCTCCGGTGTCCCTTTAGCAGCTGCCTGGAAATAGGTCACCCCTTAGTAATTAGGTTACCCCTTATCCAAAATCGAGGGTCCGTATAGTGAGTTTTCTGGGACATTTTCCGCACTTTTTCGGGGTTCCTCCGGGGTATTTCTGAGGTGCTTCCGGTACTCTATCAACGGAGGTCCAAACGCCGCATTTTCAGCCAATTTCGCCGCAAAACCCTGAAAACACCTACAAATAAATAAAATAACCAAATAAGTATAGAATCGAGCACTGACACTATATACAATTGAGATATATTAGACACATAAATGCGTCTATCATTTTACTCTTAATCTTTTCTAGTATGCATACCAAGAATGATGTAACTTTTAGTTACAGTAGGAAAATGCATGTGTAACTACCAGTTACACTAGGAAAATACATGTGTAACTTTTAGTTACACTAGGAAAATGCATGTGTAACTACCAGTTACACTAGGAAGATGCTGATGATTTTGATAGATTTAGTGCGAAATCTAATGAGACTGTGGTTGAAAAGGAAGAACAAGTTGGAAATATATTTTTCATAATTCTACTGTACACCGAATTTTATATGTGTAACTTTTAGTTGTTAATTTATAGGGTTAAGTTCATATACTTCAGCTAAGCCTTTTTTGATGTTTAATTTTGTTTTTCAGGTAACTTTTTATGCTAAAATTGGTAAAGAAAATAGGAACGCAAGGTGTTAGGTTCAAGATACTACAACACAACTCTGGAAGGTAAAAACTAAACTCCAAGAACTTTGATTCTCTTCTCAATTCTTAACATTCTATGAACATCTGTAACTCTTGGTTACATGAGTAAAATGCATGTGAACTCTTAGTTACACTAGAAAAATGCATGTGTATTACCAATTACATTAGGAAGATGTTGATGATTTTGCTAGATTCAGTTGTGAAATCTAATGTGATTGTGGTTAGAAAGGAAGAAGAAGTAGAACCAAAACCAGAAGTAGTGGTTGTTTGTGGTGCTGAATTCCAATATGAATGTGCAACTCCTAATTACACTAGTCAGTTGCATGTGTGACTGCTAGCTACACTAGTCATATTCATGTGAAAGTATGTATTTTTGTATGTACCATTCATTTAATCTTATAAAAATTGATTGCTTGTTGTTATATTTCAGGTTTCCAATAACTTCATGAAAGCTAATTGCTTATTTGTGGTATTGGTCTCGCTGGAATAGGAGTTGACGCTGAATACACAAGTCAGATGCATGTGTAAATCTCAATTACACTAGATATATGCATATGTAACTCTCAATTACACTAGACAGATGCGCGTGTAACTTTTAGTTACACATGCTAAGAAATTATTGTAAATACATCTTAAAGTAATACATGTATTTTTTTTGTGTGCTTTATATTTGATGTCTATTTTTTTGATGTGTAAATTTTCATTACACATGTCATATGGATGTGTAACGTCTGGATACACATGCCGTATGGATGTGTAACTTCTGCTTACACATATCATATGCATGTGTAACCCTTTCATGCCATACCCATGTGTAACTTCTGGATACACATGCTCGTTGCATGTGTAACTTCAGATTACACATATATATATTATTGGTGGGAGGCGGTGGTCGATGGTGGTGGCCTCCGCCGCCGGTGGTGGTCGTCGGAGGTGGTTTGACGGTGGTGGTGGACAAAGGTGGTTTGACGATGGTGGTCGGAGGTGGTTGGTGGCGGTGGTGGTCGGAGGTGGTTGGCGGTGGCTATGGTGGTCGGAGGTGATTGACTATTTTTTAATAATTCTGGGCCTAAATTTAAATTTTATTTAATTAAGGGTTTGCTAATATATAAAAGGGTATGGGTGTCTTTAATAACTCTGGGCATAGATTTAAACTTCTTTTAATTAAGGGCCTCATATTATGGATAACCCATGGGTGGGACCTTAGCCTAATTTTCCCATAATATCAAATAATACATGATAAGTGGGGATAATGTTAAAGTGAGCACATTCTAATTACTACAAAATCGATTATGTTCATTCCACTATGAATTTGTATAGACACTAGATAGAAAACTTATAGCGCGTTTGGCTACAATTCTGCTTCTGAGTCAAAAGCAGAAGTCAGAAACCCAGATATTTTGTTTCACAAAAAGTCGACTTTTCTGGTTCTAGAAGTCGTTCTGAAATTCCACACCCAAAATAATTTCTTGCTTTTTGACTTTTAGAAGTCAAAAAGCTAATTCTGGATGCGTATCCAAACGCGTTGTTACTGTACTAACAATACTGAAGGCTCAATGATAGAAAAGAAAGGGGGAAAAGAGAATTGAATAGTTGTATGATTTGGGAGACGAATGAGAGTTACCAAAGGAAAAAATCTAAACATGTTCATACTTTTTACCAGTGAAAGGAACCTCTAGCGTTTTAGGCAACTTGTGTGATGTAGGTTATTATTAAACAAGTCAAGGATTATCTAGCAATTTATATAGCTTTGGGAACAAAAGTAATTCAGTTAAATAGAGTAGTCGTGGTAACATTGCGAGGATATAATCACAAATGTGAAGTACGGAGTTGAGGTCTATTTAATGTTATTATTACTGTAAAAAGGAAAATTAATATCTATAGTTATCCAAAACAACAAAAGTAATTCAGTTAAAAAAAAACTTTGAGGAAAAGTTACTGAGAGAGGAGAGAGAGTGTCCGAAAAATATGGTGAGGAAAACTTCGAGTTTGGCTAATGGAGTTTTTCCTGAAAACTCACCGGCTAATCGGATTAAGAAACTTATGATAGATTCAGGGACTGTGCTTAATAATGGGATCTTAGTGAATAGGGATAGTGGAATCCGGGAGCAGCGGATCTTTGCAGGACAGGAGATCAGTGATCAAGAATTCAGGTTTAGGCAGGGTTACAGGTTAGAGAAGACTCAGAAGAAATCTTGGGCAGATGCGGTACGTAGTTATTCTTCAGCATCATCAGATACTGATATTGATTCAGATCAGAATCTAGTTTCAAGATCTAAAAAAACAATTAAACCAGTCTCGGTTAATATTGATTGTGAGTATAAATATTTTGTTCTCACAACCGAAGGAAAGAAAAGAAGAAGGGGTATTACTGTTAAGGAGATTACAAGGAACTCAAAGAATGATTTACGAGCTAGAGCTGATTGACTTTTCTCAATAATGAAGAAAGAGTCTAAGAAACGTTTTTATGGGGATTGGTTCTGGAATCTTGGAAAGGATGATCAAAAAAATTAATCTTTTTCGTACCACTAATAGGTTCGGAGAATTTTTGAAATTAACAATTCCCATTGATAGCAGATCTTCACATCGTTCCGGTTGCTAACAATGGAACACTGTGGAAAAGATTTGTAGAAGGTTATGAATCTTTTATGTCATATCAAAAATCTTCAAGCTCATCTCGTGTTTTTGATACGTCTGAGAAGATTCTAATGGAAAAAGTTCAAGTGGAAGACTGCGGTGACTTTACTCAGAGTCCTATGGAGAAGTTTTGGGACAATGCTATAGTGGTGGAATCTTTTTCTTCTGTTAATCTATAGCAAATGATTGGTAAGGAGATTGCTACTAAATTTGAGTTAATTGATACTATTAGCGCCTGTCCTTTTGATTATCATAGAGCATTACTTTTTGCTCCATCTCAAAGGATAAAGGAATTAATTCTGGCTAATGGTTTCTGGTCTTATAATTCAAACATTATTCAATTATATCCTTGGGCAATCATTATGGAAGTTCATGCCAGTACAGACAATTTGGAAGATTTATCAGCCATCAGACTCAAGGTTAAGAATATGATTCCTGGAAAGTCACTTTTTACAGTTAATATAATATCTTTTCCAATTTCGATCAGTTCCATGATCTTCATCAATGGAGATGTTGATCCTGTTAATCAGCGAGTCACAATTTTTCCTTCTGGGAAAGCGCCGTTAATTTTGGAGAATGATTCGAGATCCGAAAATACAGATTCTATTTCAAAAAATACAGCTGCAAATATTGGAATTTTGGAAACTGAAGTTCGGCGTGAAAAATCAGTCTCGGTGCCAGCTGGTGACACTTCAAATTTGAATAATTCATTTAATGTCTCAAAATCGGGTTCGGGTACTAGGTCAAATAACACTTTGGTTGTGGGTGTGGAAAATATGGTGTCTATTTTAGGCCCAATACCAGTATATCTTTCAGAACGGATTCTTCAACTAGAACCAAACAGAGAGTTGGTTCCGAGTCATACCACGGATTTATAACATCATTCTGGAGAAGATATAATTGGGAACCAGTTCTCCAATGGTCGAATAATTTTGAATAATGAAGAATATGCATGTCACTTTGTTTCGGAAGCAGTGTCAATCTAAATCTTGGTGCAGTTAGATGAGGCTCTTACTTTGGAAGAATCACCAGAAAATATTTCTTCTTCCTATATTTCGATAAGTATTTCTCAGTTGGGACCAAATTTAAAATCAAGATGGAGTACTCTTTACATAAAGTTGATCCGAAAACTAGAGAACAATTTGATTCAATTTTGATACAAATAAATGAAATTGCACCGAAGTTGGGTCTCTATTCTGATCGGAAAGAAAGTGTTAGAAGTAATTTGAGTCAGTTAAAAGACATCCTCTCACATTTGATAAAGGAAATCATTAAGTCCTCTTGTTTTTTCTGAATTTTTTTTCTCTTTCAAATGGATAAAAAATTTATTTGTTGGAAAGTTCGTGGTTTGAATGATATTCATAGAAGAGATGTTATCAGAAGAAAAGTGAGAGATCGGAAGCCGACTATTTTAGTTTTGTCAGGAACTAAGCTTCAGCAATGTGATGATGCAATTGTAGCTCAAATATGAGGTAACAATAATGTGAAATGGGTTGATGCTCCCTGATGTAAATTCCGGTGGAATTTTGTGTATGTGGGATGAATCAAAAGTTATTGTCAATGATACTTTAATTGGGATTCATTCAATTTCTCTTAGATGTAACTTGGTCTCAAGCAATTCTGAATAGGTTCTCACACGAGTTTATGCTCCACCAAATCCAATTGAGAATAAGTTTTTCTTGAGAGAATTGGAAGAGACAAGATGTTATTGGCCTTTGCCTTGGGTAATTGGTGGAGACTTCAATGAAATTTGATTCTCTTATGAAAGGTCTTCTGGTGGTGTTTGTACTAATGGAATGACAAGATTTAACAGGTTCATTGCCACTCATGAACTGATAGATTTACCACTTATGAGAGCAACTTACACTTGGAATAATAGTCGATTCAGAACATAAAGAGTAGGAATGTAGGATAGATAGATTTCTTTTTTCTCCAGATTGGGAAACTGTTTATCCTACGGTTAATCAGATGGCTTTTTCTAGACCTTGCTCAGATCACTGTCTTCTTTCTCTGCTTTGTGAAGGTGTTGTTGGTGGATCTGGAACTTTTCACTTTGATGTATATTTTTCCAACTCATCCTATGATTTTATCTCTTATGCAAACTTGGTGGGATTCTTTTTTTTTTTTGAAGGTAGTGCAGGTTTCATTCTTTGTAAGAAGTTACAAGACAAATTAAAAACCTAGAGTAAAGAAGAATTCGGTCAGGTAGACAGGCAGCTAGAAGATTTGGAGGAGATCTTTAATCAATTGGATGATGAAGAAAATGCAAATAATGGTTTACCAACAACTCAATGAGATCAAAGATTGAAGGCTAAACATGATTACTTCAACTTAATTATTCTTGAAGCTGAGAAATGGAGAAGTAGAGCAAAGGTTCAGAACATGAAAGGTTAGGATAAAAACACTAAATTGTTTCACATAATTGCTTCAGATAAGAGAAGAAGAAATCACATTTCTAAGATTAAATTTAATGGTCAAATGACAATGAATCAGGATGAAATCAAAGTTGGCATTGTTGAGTATTTCAATAATATTTTTTAGGATCAATCCTTTTCTAGACCTCATATGGATGACTTAACTTTGAATGCTATAAAATGTCTTGGGAAGAACAAGGCCCCTGGGCCAGATGGGTATCCTATATAATTCTACCGGAAGACATGGGACATCATAAGAATTGAAGTTATAAATGTCTTTAAAGAACTGAATGGAAAAGGATTTTTAGATTGGAGGTTGAAAAATACTTTCATTGAAATTAAAGATTTGAGGCCAATAAGTTTGGTCAATGGAGTGTACAGAAATTATTTCAAAAGTTTTGGCAGAAATGTTTAAGATGTCTCTTTTTCATGTTATTTCTCAACAACAGTCATCATTCATTAAACAGAGACAGATTCTTGATGGAGTTCTTATAGCAAATGATTTGATTGACTCAAGAATTAAGAGTGGAGTTCCTGGTCTTATTTGTAAGCTAGATTTTGAAAAAGATTTTGACCATGTGTTAATTGGAATTTCATTGACAAGGATTTGCAGAAGATGGGGTATGGTTTAAAGTGGAGAAGATGGATTCAATGTTGTGTTGAACATGTAAGGTTTTCAGTGCTCATTAATGGTTCTTCAAAGGGTTATTTCAAGAGAAAGAAAGGCATCCGTAAAGGTGATCCTTTGTCACCTTTTTTATTCTTAATTGTGGGTGAAGCTCTAACAGCTATGATGAAGAAAGATCAAGAGGATGGTTACATTAATGGTTTTCAAGTTTCAAATTCTGGTACTAAGGTTAGTCATCTTCAATTTGTTGATGATACTTTAATTTTTCTGGATGCTGATGTGGATCAGGTTAAGTTTCTCAGAATTCTCTTATTGTGCTTTGAATTACTTACCGGTTTAAGGATTAATTTTTCCAAAAGTCACTTATTTGCAGTTGGTTATAATGGCGGCATGAATGAGTTTACTTCTCTTTTAGGCTGTTACAACTCAATACTGCCAACAATTTATCTGGGGCTTCCTTTAGGTGACAAGTACAAGGTATTCATAAGTGGGATAGGATTTTTGACAGGTTCAACGCAAAGCTTGCAGGTTGAAAGAAACCTTATCTTACAAGAGCTGGTAAAATTGTTCTTATTAACAATGTACTTTCAAGTTTACCTGTTTGTTTTATGTCTTTATTTGACATGCCTAAATCAGTTGAGCTCAAGTTAGAAATTATATTGAGAAATTTCTTGTGGAATGATAACAAAGGACACATGAAGTTGCATTTGGTTAAATGGGATGCTATTTGTAGGAGGAAGAGAAATGGTGGTTTGGGTGTTAAAAAGTTGAGAATTATGAATAATGCTCTCTTAGTTAAATGGTTGTGGAGATTTACAAATGAGTCTGATGATTTGTGGAAAAGAATAATTGATGAAAAATATGGTACCGATAGTTTAGATTGGCTATCTAAGCAACCAAAATGTACTTATGGTGTTTCTGTTTGGAGAGGTATTATGCAGAGAAAGGAATTCTTCTTACAAAATTTTAAATTTAAGATTAACAAAGGGAAGTAAACAAGATTTTGGGAGGATAAATGGTTGTTGGATGATGCTCTTTGTAATGTTTTTTCTAATTTGTATCCAGTTGCAAGATCCAAGACTCTTTTTGTTGCTGAAATTTGTTCAGGTACCATATCTGACCTTTTTCAAAACCCTAAACTTCCTAGAAGACTCCCAGTTGAAGCTAATGGGGAATTTGATATCATTCATGAAAGTTTAACAAACTTCAGTTTAAATCCAAACCGTGAAGATATTTTTCAATGGGTACTAACAGCAAGAAAGAGTTTTTCAATAAAATCTTGCTACAACAAGCTTTTGGCTCCAGCTAATGTTGCAGATCACGATATTTTTCATTTTCTTTGGAAGCAAAAATATCCCCCAAAGGTTGCATTTTTCATCTGGTGTTTAAATCATCACAGATTTCCTACAAGAGACTCTCTTATTCGAAAAGGTATTGAAACTCCAAGTACTTGCCTTTTCTGCAACAATAATGAAACAACCTCTCATCTGTTCTTATATTGTGAGTTTGTTTCTGGTATCTGGCAACACTTTATGAAAAAATTGAAGTTATGTTTCACAATGCCATCAACTGTTTCTGTGATAGACACATTTTTGTGTATGAATTGTCCCCAGTGTCTCTATTGCTAGTGCTTGATTTTGTACTTATTATGGTGTTTTTATGTCTGTGCAGGTGTTTTTGGAGAAAACACTTGTGTGGAAAAAGTTGCTCAAAAAGTGCTATTTGGACCCCTGGAGGACATTTGCTATACGGACCCCAGATTTGGCTAAGGGGCACCCAAGGTTATGCGTAGCCCAAATTCATCCTCAGCACCCAAATTTGTCCTCAGCATCCATCTTCTATTCGCACCCCAGAACAGGATAGGGGCACTTCATCTTCAACATTTCAAAACTGAATTTTGGCGGGAAAATAAAAACAGAACTGTGTGATTTTTCGGTCGATATTTGAAGGAGTTCTGGGTAGATTAAAGGGCTGAAATTTGTTGGGTAGTTGTGATATGTCCCAACAAAACTATCATGAGTGATTTGATCGACTAAATTTGGCTAGATAACTCGCGAGAAGAAAACAAGGGAGTTTATTCTCGGAAGAGGTTATCACGAGATTTGCGCGAGCAGCAGAGGAGTTTGCACGTGTTTGGAACACCCTAACAACTATTTGGAGTCTGAAGGAGTTAAATATGGAAATTTGGAAGCTTCAGAACGCATGTAGAGATCAAAAATCTGAATTATTTCCTAAACTGGCCGTGAAGAATAATGGAGAATTATATGAAGTTATTACGTGAGATTTTGCTGATGCTGGGTTATAAATAGGTGCTGGGATATCATAGAAGGTTTACGGAGAGTTTGGGAGATTATAGAGTATCACAGAGTCGAAAAAAAATCAAGTTCCAGAAATATATTTTTCTGCTGCTGTTCATCTGAAGAATGCGAAGAACAGACCATCCAAGACAATCGTTTTTCAACAGTGGAAACGACACACGAGAATGGGTCGAGAATCAGCGACAATATTGTTCTATCGTTCTTTTCAGTTTGTAACACTTATAACTGTTACAAACCCGGTTATCATTGTTTCTCCCATTTCATCATTTGTACACCATCTTTGAGCAGTAAAAAATGAATTTTGAGCGTGTTTTCCTAATGATGAGCTAAACCCAATCCTTGGGGCGACGAAGGAAGCCATTCTCTCAAGAATTATGTGGTAATATTTATTTTTATAAATTTATGCAATATTTTTATATAATTAATTTCATTGATAAAAAATAAATTAAATGATTCTTATTAATCAAATGTGTTTTCTCTTGATGATGCATGCTTTGTTTTAGACTCTTGATGCGTTATACTTGCGACTAACATTTGATATTTTGGGAATCTGATTTTGGCAATACTTTAGAATCGAATCAATTGTTTAAATTGCATGATTTAAATTAATTTAGAACCACATAAGTATTGATGAATGGTGAAATCCTAGCTCCAGCCTCTCTATAATTTTCACAACATATCAACATTTATTTGCTTTATTTTCTTTGCTTTAAAATTAAGTCTAAAATCTATTGCTTTCACAAGTCTCAAGGAACCTACTACTACAAAACAACTTGAAATCACATCAATTTTTGGCGTCGTCGACGCAGACTTGTCTTTAGGCTAGATTTTTTAGATTTTTTTAGGTTTTTATTTGTTTTTCATTTTTTATTTTATTTGTTCTTCTTTATGTTTTTGGGTTTTTGTCTTTTCCTTACAGATTTTGGAGTTTGGAGCGAAAGAAAAATTTGCCAAGATTTTTGGTGAATAGTTAAAGATTTGGAGTAAAAGCAAAGCGAAGGGAGCGAAAGAAAAGAAGAATAAAAATTAATTAAAAAAGTGTGAGAGAGAGAGAGACAATTTATTCTTTTTTAGATTATCTTTTTCTTTAGATTTTTATTTTTGGACTTTGGACTGTGGACTTTGGGACTTTATTTTTTTTTTAAAACCCTACGGAAGGGTAGTTTAAATATAAACTGTTTGCAGAGAAGGACGACGATTACGATATCACCTCGGCCGCTCGGATTCGTACATGACATAGGAGTCGTGGCCCGAGTCGACTTCAGCAGTTCATCCCCCGTCTGGTACGGGAGGTAAGTTTGTCGAAACACTCGCGAATCTCCTGTCAGCAAGTTACTGCATTCCTTCGTTTTCATATATGCGGAGGATTTGAAAACGGCTGCTTTAATTTCCTAGTAAAGGGCAAGGACTGGCCATACAAGATAAGGGTTCGGATTTCATCACCGTTCCCTTCTTGCCCGCCTTAGGAAAAAGAAACCTAACGCGAACCTAAGCCTAAAATTTGACTAGAACGAGACCTATAGGGTAACGAGCTTAATAGGAAAGTCATTCGAAAAATATTGGTTACTCTTTTAAGCATGCTTCAAAGTTCATGATGGTTTCTGTGAGTTGAATACGCCGCCTTGTAACGCCGGTGAGGCCTTGGGTATCAAAGCTCCATTGAACTTCCCTCGTCTCGATTCAACTTACTTAAACTCGGATTGATTCCAAAGGGGTTTGCTTAAATTGTAACGAATTCCCTTTCGAAGGATTAGAAGTTGGTCTAGAAACAATCTAAGTGGAGCCATCATGCTTTTTGTTTGCTAGAAATCAGTAAGTTTGTTGTGGTGGAGTCATCCTTGTTTGTGTTTGCATAGAACTTCCCTTCCTTTTAGGATTTCTTTCTTTTTCTTTTGTTTTTCTAGTGTATGCCCAAGGTTATCAAAGAGCGGGCTTGGAAAAGAAACACTCTAGGTCGTCTGATTAGTGATAAACCTAGTAGTTCTTCTTGTGAAAGAGAGGAGCTCGAAGACTCTTCTTTTGAGAGCCTTGTTTTTGGAAACTTCAGTTTTGAGAATCTGTCTCTTCGTGAGGAAAATTACCCTAGTACTTCAGCTGTGCCAGCGATGGCAACTTTGAAAGATTACATGTTCCTAACTAGGTCCACCCGAGATTCGTGCATTAAATTGCCAGCCACTACGACTAATTTTGAGATAAAACCTAGTATTCTGCAGATGCTCCCTATATTCTTAGGAAAAGATAATGAGAACCCTTATTTTCATATTAGGGACTTTGAGGAAATTTGTGGGACAATTAGAATAAAAGACCTTACTAATGAAGTCTTGAAACAAGATGTTTCCTTTTTCCTTGAGAGATAAAGCCAAGACCTGGATGAACAACCTACCATCTGAATCCATTGAAACATGGCAGGAACTTATTGCTGCCTTCTATATGAAATTCTACCCTAAGCATAAAACTGCGTCTGTTAGGCAGAAAATTAGTGCTAGTGTGCAACAAGAGGGAGAGTCTCTTTATAGGTTTTTAGAGAGATTCAATGATCTCCTATCCCAGTGTCCTCACCATGGATTTGATAAGATGAAACTCGTAGAGATTACTTATGATGGTTTAGACTATTCAACCAAAGCCATGGTTGAGTCTATGTGCGCTGGTGAGTTCACTAGTAAAAGTGTTGATGATGCTTTTACCTTCTTAGTAGCTGTCGCTGAGAAATCCCAACAGTGGGAGTCTTGTGTTGAACCCCCAAAAAGACTCTTGGTCAATAGAGGTAGCACCAATGTGGTAGATACAAGCTTCGGGTCTGATGCTAAGTTTGCTGCTTTGTCTAGAAGGTTAGAAGCTTTGGAATTGAATCATCCTAAACACAGATCTCTTGTTGAACCTGATGATAGGTTTAGAGCCTCTCAAGTGTCTAGTTGTGGAGTAGAACCCAATAAATCGTTTTGGGAAGGTCAGGTTAGTGAAGAGCAAGTCCATGCTGTCTATAACAATACTAGGTTTGAGAATCGTCAGAAGTTTGACCCATAATCAGATACTTACAACCCTGGTTGGAGAAACCATCCTAATTTCTATTGGTCTAAGGGTCAGAATCAAGGACAGTCTAGTAATTCTCAGCCTCCCCAGGTTTTGGTTATGCTAAGAACTCTTCAGGTCAACCCCAGTTTCAGAATGAGAAAAAGATCTCCACCTTAGAAGAAACCCTTACTATGTTAGCAAAGAACCATGAGATGTTATCAAAGAACCACTATGGTTTTCAAGAAGAAACCATGCAGAATTTTAAGAATAATTCCCAATCTTTTGCTAACTTAGAACTTCAAGTCGGCCAAATAGCTAAGTTTCTTAGTGAAAGATAAGATGGAAGATTCCCTAGTCAAATTTATACTAACCCTAAAGGAGAGAAATCGTACAATCATGTGAATTCTATAACAATCCTTAGGAGTGGAAAGAAAGTTGACAATAAGGTTGCCATGCTTGATAGTGAATATGCTGTAGTTCACCCTTCTGAGCCAGAAAATGAGGAGACTGATAGAGTCTCCAAAGAGACCAATGAGGGTCATGCTGAGCCCGAATTTGTTCCCAGAGCCCCGTTCCCCCAGCTGCTATTTCCAACTAAGAGGGAGTCCAACTTTAATGATATATTGGAGGTTTTTAAGCAGGTTACTATCAACCTCCCATTGTTAGATGCGATTAAGAAGATTCCCGCTTATGCCAAGTTTCTTAAGGATATGTGTAAGCGAAAGCGAAAACTTAGTGTCCAGAAGAAAGCCTTCCTAGCTAGTCATGTGAGTTCTATTATTCAGAATACCACTAATCCTAAGTATAAAGACCCAGGGTCCCCTACTATTTCTTTCACAATAGGTAAATACCGTGTCGAGAAAGCTTTGCTTGACTTAGGAGCCAGTGTGAACTTACCGCCATACCATGTGTACCTTAAGCTAGGATTTGGTGAAATGAAACCTACCCAGATGACACTTCAGTTAGCTGATAGGTCCATTAAAATTCCTCATGGTGTGATCGAGGATGTTCTTATTGAGGTCGACAAGTTTATTTATCCAGTGGATTTTGTTATCCTAGATACCCAACCTGTCCCTGACCCAGAGAACCAAATACCAGTGATTTTAGGTCGCTCGTTTTTAGCTACATCCAATGTGATCATTAACTGTCGAAATGGTATTATGAATTTGTCTTTTGGTAATATGACTATTGATCTGAACATTTTTGATATTAGTAAGCTACCCTCTGAACTAGATGACTCGAGCATAGAAGAGGTGAACATGATAGGAACATTAGTCGAGGAGTCATTACCAAACACTTTGTTAGAAGATCCATTAGAGAAATGCCTAGCCCACTTTGGGATTGATTTTGATGATGAAGATGTGATTAATGAGGTGAATGCTTTATTAGATTCAACCCATTTGATAGACACTAGCAATGGCTGGAAACCTAAGTTCGAACCTCTACCCGTTTCTGAGTCTACCCTAGTTCCTTCATTAGAAAATCCTCCTAAGTTGGACCTTAAACC
Organism: Papaver somniferum; assembly: GCF_003573695.1. NCBI lineage: Eukaryota > Viridiplantae > Streptophyta > Magnoliopsida > Ranunculales > Papaveraceae > Papaver > Papaver somniferum. The sequence continues at coordinate 81,557,333 of NC_039368.1, forward strand.
ATTATCAGATTCCCTGAAGTTTGTGTTTTTAGGCTCATCTGAAACTTTACCTGTGATTATAGCATCAGACTTGGATAGTGATCAGGAAAGTAGGCTAGTGACCGTCCTTCAGAATAACAAGGAAGCTTTAGGGTGGACCATAGCAGACATTAAAGATATAAGTCCTACTGATTGTATGCATCATATCTATTTAGAGAGTGACATCAAACCTTCTAGGGAGATGCAACGTCGACTGAACCCCAATATGAAAGAAGTAGTTCTAACCGAGGTTCTTAAGCTGTTAGATGCAGGCATTATCTACCCCATTTCATACAGTAAGTGGGTCAGCCCCGTTCAGGTTGTTCCCAAGAAATCCGGTATTACTGTAGTCCAGAATGATAACAATGAGTTAATCCCAACCAGGGTGACCACGGGTTGGCGTGTCTGTATTGACTATAGGAAATTGAACAAGGTCACTAGGAAGGACCACTTTCCCCTTCCCTTCATCGACCAAATGCTAGAGAGATTAGCTGGACGTAACCATTATTGATTTTTAGATGGATACTGCGGTTATAATCAGATTGTCATAGCCCCAGAAGACCAAGAGAAAACCACTTTTACCTGTCCCTTTGGTACCTTTGCGTATAGACGCATGACTTTCGGGCTATATAATGCCCCTGCGACCTTTCAGCGTTGTATGTTGAGCATATTTTCTGACATGGTAGAACGGTTCTTAGAGGTCTTTATGGATGATTTTTCAATGTTTGGTTCGTCTTTCGATGAGTGCTTGCATCATTTGTCATTAGTTTTGACTAGATGTAAGGAAACGAATTTAGTGCTTAATTGGGAGAAATGTCACTTCATGGTTCGTTCAGGAATTGTTCTAGGGCATATCGTATCTTCGAAGGGTATAGAGATAGATAGAGCCAAAGTTTACCTTATTAAAACTTTACAGGTCCCAAAAACCGTAAGAGATATTAGGTCATTCTTAGGACATGCAGATTTTATCGTCGATTCATTAAGGATTTTAGCTTGATTTCTAGACATCTTTTCAATTTTCTTGCAAAGACGTTAAGTTTGTCTTCGATGATGCTTGTTTAGAAGCTTTTGAGAAGCTTAAGAATTTACTCACTACCGCCCCCATAGTCCAGGCACCCAACTGGAACCTACCCTTTGAGATCATGTGTGATGCTTCAGATTATGCTATTGGTGTTGTGCTAGGTCAGCGAGAAAATAAGTTACTTCATGTGATTTATTATGCTAGCAAAACTCTGAATGATGCCCAGTTGAACTATACCACTACGGAGAAGGAACTATTAGCTATTGTGTTTTCCTTAGACAAGTTTAGATCCTACCTCTTAGGTTCTAAGGTCATAATATTTACTGATCATGCTGCTTTGAAGTATCTTCTTTCCAAGAAAGATACTAAACCTAGATTGATTAGATGGATCCTATTGTTGCAGGAATTTTCCTTAGACATTAGAGACAAAAAATGTGCAGAAAATGTAGTAGCAGACCACTTGTCTAGGCTTGTTGTGGATACCCCTAATGATTCTCCTCATGTTAGGGATAGTTTTCCTGATGAACAACTGTTCTTTGTTACCCAAGCATCTTGGTATGCGAATATAGTGAATTATCTTGTTACTGGTCGAATGCCCCAACATTGGGGTAAACAAGATCGTTCTAGGTTTTTATCCGAGGTGAAGCACTTCTTTTGGGATGATCCTTATCTGTTTAAGTATTTTCCAGACCAGATTATTAGGAGATGTATACCTGAGAGTGACCAGTCCAATATTATTTACTTTTGTCATGATCATGCTTGTGGGGGTCACTTTAGTGCTAAGAAGACTGCTGCTAAGATATTGCAGTGTGCATTCTATTTGCCTTCATTGTTTAAAGACTCCCATAGTCACTGTGTTACTTGTGAGCGTTGCCAGAATTTAAGAACCATTTCCCGTAGGAACATGATGCCCGTGAACCCTATTTTAGTTGTTGAGGTCTTTGATGTGTGGGGTATTGACTTTATGGGTCCGTTTGCTAATTCTTTTGGTAACCTTTACATCCTTGTCGTTGTAGACTATGTCTCTAAGTGGATTGAGGCGGTTGTGTGCAAAACCAATGACCATAGGTTTGTGATTGAGTTCTTGAAAACTAAATACTTACACGTTTTGGTACACCGTGAGCTATAATTAGTGATGGAGGGTCGCACTTTTGTAATGGACCGTTTAGGCTTTTGATGAAGAAATATGGTATTACACATAAGGTAGCTACCCCATATCATCCACAGACTAGTGGTCAGGTAGAGGTTTCCAATAGGGAGATAAATTGTATATTAGAGAAAACAGTTAATCCTAATCGGAAAGACTGGTCGTCTAGGCTTACTGATGCCTTATGGTCTTACCGTACTGCGTTTAAGACCCCCATTGGAATGTCGCCTTATCAGCTTGTGTATGGCAAGGCATGTCATTTACCTGTTGAGTCAGAACATAGAGCTTATTGGGCTGTTAAGCAGCTAAAATTTTCACTTGACAAGGCAGGAGCCCATAGGAAACTCCAGCTCAATGAGTTGGAAGAGATTCGTATAGATGCCTACGATAGTGCGAAGAAGTATAAGAACAAAATGAAACTTGTGCATGATAAGAATATTATAAGAAAGTCATTTTCTCCAAGTCAAAAAGTTCTTCTGTATGATATCCGCTTGCATCTTTTCCCTGGGAAGTTACGTTCTCGGTGGACGGATCCTTTTATTGTTCGCACTGTCTTTCCTCATGTAGCTGTTGAGATCGAGACACCAGATGGTAGTAGTTCTTCGAAGGTTAACGGTCAGATATTGAAACCCTTTTTAAAGCCCTTTCCTACAGGTGATGTTGAGGAGGTCCCTCTGGAGGACCCTGTTTACCCTTGATTGACCATCGAGGCGATTGTATGTTGTATATTGGTTTTTGATTTCTCTCTTCACCCAGGTACTATCTTTCCAACTTCTCCTCGTGTTATTTTACTTTTGGTACTGCTCTTTCATTAGAAACATTGAGGACAATGTTAGATTTAAGTTTGGGGGTGGGGAAGAAACTTTTTGTTGCAATAAATAAACTCCAGAGCCTAGAAATTTATGCTTATTAAGGTTGGCACTAACCAATCTAAGTGGATGGGAACATCTTGGTTGTAGGAGTTGAGGAACCAATCTAATTAGATGGAAACATCTAAAGAGTCTATTCATAAAAGCACAGAGCTCAGGTGTTAGAATTAAAAAAAAACATGGTAGTTTCGCCATAACTCGTTGAATCCTAATCCCTTCTGTTTTTATTTCTTGAGTGATTTGGTGGGGCACACGACTCAAGTTGTTACAATTTCTAGGTGAAATAGAGTGATTGAGATACAAAAAAAAAGAGAAAAAAAAAGAAAAGAAAAAAAAAAGTTTGAGACCAGACCATCAGACCAACCAGAATAAATTCAATAAAGTCAACCACTGGTGCCCTTGTATATGCCAGTTGTGTTGACCTAGAGTTAGGTTTATCGACCACTGGTCCCCTTGTATATGCCAGTTGTGTTGATATTAGTCAGACCGGTATCTCAGTCCATTAGGATAGGATCATCTTGGCAGAGGCCTTCAGACAGATATGGGAAACACCGTAACCATCTATTTTTCTCTTTATCCATCTTCTTAATCTTTCCATATGATTGGTTGACTCCGGTTATGATGTCTAGAAACTATCTGAGTAGAGCTCTGTCACTTATATATGAATTATAGTATGCTGAGTGCAAACTCGTGTACAGAAATTGGAAATTCGCATCAGGGTACTTCCTCCTATAGTCAATGTTTGTATGCCAACCAAGGAGATTATTTAGTACCTTCCAAGGTTCTGCGTAGATAGCTAGGGTCTGGAGTAATGGTTTTGTGGGTACACCTCTGGTAAAGCCTCTGGAGACAACACTCCGCCGCTAGGGCCACCTAGCGGTTTAACGGCTTGCTGCACGTGCTAAGTGTAGTCATTTTATATTAGATTTGCTCGAGGACTAGCAAATAATAAGTTTGGGGGTATTTGATAGACACATTTTTGTGTCTGAATTGTCCTCAGTGTCTCTATTGCCAGTGCTTGATTTTGTACTTATTATGGTGTTTTTATGTTTGTGTAGGTGTTTTTGGAGAAATACACTTGTGTGGAAAAAGTTGCTCAAAAAGTGCTATTTGGACCCATGGAGGACATTTGCTATACGGACCCCAGATTTGGCTAAGGGGCACCCAAGGTTATGCGTATCCCAAATTCATCCTCAACACACAAATTTGTCCCCAGCACCCATCTGCTATTCGCACCCAAGAACAGGATAGGGGCACTTCATCTTCAACATTTCAAAACTGAATTTTGGCGGGAAAATAAAAACAGAACTGTATGATTTTTCGATCGATATTTGAAGGAGTTCTGGGTAAATTAAAGGTCTGAAATTTGTTGGGTATTTGTGATATGCCCCAACAAAACTATCATGAGTGATTTGATCGACTAAATTTGGCTAGATAACTCGCGAGAAGAAAAGAGGGGAGTTTATTATCGGAAGAGGTTATCACGAGATTTGCGCGAGTAGCAGAGGAGTTTGCACGTGTTTGGAAGACCCTAAATACTATTTCGAGTGTGAAGGAGTTAAATATGGAAATTTGGAAGCTTCAGAACGCGTGTAGAGATCAAAAAATCTGAATTATTTCCTAAACTGGCCGTGAAGAATAATGGAGAATTATATGAAGTTATTACGTGAGATTTTGCTGATGCTGGGTTATAAATAGGTGTTGGGATATCATAGAAGGTTTACGGAGAGCTTGGGAGATTTTTCAACAGTGGAAATGACACACGAGCGTGGGTTGAGAATCAGCGACAGTACTGTTCTATCGTTCTTTTCAGTTTGTAACACTTATAACTGTTGCAAACCCGATTATCATTGTTTCTACCATTTCATCATTTGTACACCACCTTTGAGCAATAAAAAATGAATTTTGAGCGTGTTTTCCTAATGATGAGCTAAACCCAATCCTTGGGGAGACGGAGGAAGCCATTCTCTCAAGAATTATGTGGTAATATTTATTTTATAAATTTATGCAATATTTTTATATGATTAATTGCATTGATAAAAAATAAATTAAATGATTCTTATTAATCAAATGTGTTTTCTCTTGATGATGCATGCTTATTTTAGACTCTTAATGCGTTATAATTGCGACTAACATTTGATATTTTGGGAATCTGATTTTGGCAATACTTTAGAATCGAATCAATTGTTTAAATTGCATGATGTAAATTAATTTAGAACCACATAAGTATTGATGAATGGTGAAATCCTAGCTCCAGCCTCTCCATAATTTTCACAACATATCAACATTTATTTGCTTTATTTTCTTTGCTTTAAAATTAAGTCTAAAATCTATTACTTTCACAAGTCTCAACGAACCTACTACTACAAAACAACTTGAAATCACATCATCCTGCAACACTGTTAGCTTGGCAACTGAATTTTAATACATTTCAAAAGAAGTTAATCTGGAATGTCTTAGAAGCTGCGATTCTTTGGTTCACTTGGAAGGAAAGAAATGTGAGAGTCTTCAAAAACAAAGCTAATACTAAGGAAGCATGTTATACATATGATCAAATAAAATTTATTAGAATGAGCGTTGGTTATCAAGGATTTCAAAGATGTCTCTTTTTACTCTGTTGTTGAGAACTAAGTCAATGTAAATTTTCCTCCTTAGGATGTTTCAGTTTTTT